>NW_027532830.1:1157229-1172900 GCF_008692635.1 Crocuta crocuta
CTTATGAGGACTGATCCTTAAGCTGGTCAGCAGACTGGTGAGTGAACTGGAAGCTATTTCTTCGTACCCCCCCTCCGCCCCATGAGCATTTCCTTGTCTGATGTATTTGAGTCCACAATACTTCCTTTTCTTGTCGTCGTCCAATATTCTGCAAGCAGAGTCCCCACATGGCTGAAACATACAACACACACATAGCTTTGCACGTGAGCCCCGCTGTGAGTCGGAGCATTCTGTGTCTGTCTGTCTCAAATTCCCTCTGCCCCTCCCCCATGGGTTTTTTTCCCCCATTAGGCAAATGGAAGGGCCATGCCACCTGTTAGCATTACATCATTGGCTCCCCAGAACACAGTTGCACCAAAGGCCTTAAACAAAGTAGTTCTTCTTGTATTGTTTGTACTCAAAGAGCTGATATCATGCCAACTGATGTCATTGTATGTCTTTGTGTAACTGCTATGGTAACTGGGCAGGTGGGGAGCCTCCAGCTGATGTCATTGGGGAAGGAGGTGTAGAGACAGAATTTTAAAAAGCTGTATGGTGCTTTTTTCTGTGTGGGGTTTTTTTTTTTTTTTTTTTGGCATGCATTTTTTTTTTCAGACTAGCTGCTTTTAAGACAAATTACAGCTTGAGAGCCCTAAATAAGAACAGAGAAAAGTCCCCTTCCCACCCCTTCAAGCCTTCTTTTGAGTTTATTTTGTTCGTTCCTCTCATCTTATATGAAAATGTGGAACTACTGCCGTTTTCTTAAGAAAAATAAAACAAGTGTGAATTAGGTTCCCATCACAGAATCAGCGTAAATCATTTGCTTCGATTTTTATGGAGGCAAAGCTGAGCAGATGTTAAAATAACTCTTTAAAGTCTCTCTCGTGGCATTTGTGATGGTAACAGTGGGTAATTTCAGTTTTTTTTTTAAAGTTGTCACTAGTGAAGTTTGGCTTTCTTATTTCCTCCGTGTGCAAATAAGAATGTACAAATAATCTCTTAGGGCCCAGACAAACTTTTTAATCAAGATTTCATAGCAGAGCACCCTAATATGTAAGGGCAGAGCTTCATTCTAGAAATGCATTAAAATTAATATATGGCACTTGTTTTTCTTTTTGAAAAGCAAAGATAGGTCTTGAGCCTTACAGATGAGTGAAATGACCTTGGTATTACCCTCCTCTTTGAATGATGTTTTTGTCATCGCTGGACCTTAATGAAAATACGACTTCCCTGGTTGACACGCCCAGCGGTGTGTGTTTAGGACAAGAACAACCCTGAGACTGGGTCTGGGTCATAGCCTGGAGCTATCTGCCCTCGTTGCCAGAGATGAGACTTGAAATGGAGGAGGGCATATGTTAGGTTCAGAAACCAGAGGACAGATAGATTTCCTGTGTTTATTTCAACACAACCATATCCTGTTCACACTTTGTGTTTCCTGCCTTATCTCCTGAAACCATCGGACGGATGTAAGGCCTCTATCAGGAGGCATAAATGTCATGTTCTGGAGGGTTTCAGCTTATAGGAGGTCTCTAAGTTCCTCCTTTCAGAAGGAAGGCCTGGGCAGCCTGGGTGGCTCAGTCTGTTAAGCCTCGGACTTCGGCTCAGGTCATGATCTCACAGTCCGTGAGTTCGAGCCCTGCATTGGGCTCAGTGCTGACAGCTCAGAGCCTGGAGCCTGCTTCAGATTCTGTGTCTCCCTCGCTCTCTGCCCCTCCCCCACTCATGCTCGCTCTCTCTGTCTCTCAAAAATAAATAATGTTTACAAAAATTAAAAAAAAAAAGGAAGGCCGGAGTATCTGGTGGTTTGATTGGAATGAGAGCCCACTGGATGGCAATCATATCAACTCAAAGTCCTTACATGTACATCATGTGATTCGACTGTTGTAATAACCCTTTGGGCTTAACCATGTATGTGGTGTATCTGACAAATATTAAAGAAAAAATGTAAACAACATACTGAGATTCATAAATTTCCTAACTTAAACAAATTTTTTCCCCATGGTCCTTTAGCCTTCGATCACATGTATGGTGAATGTTTTTGAACTAGGTTTGTTTCATTTAACATTAAACAGATGCATTTTCTTTGTTTTCCGATCCTGTTCACAACATTTAATGGCTACATAATATTCCACTGGATGAATATAGTAATTTTTCCTTCTTCTTCTTTTTTTTAATTTGTTTCGGTTCTGGGTCTTTTCTGTAAAACAATAATGCTGTAGTAAACATCTTGACACACCTGGCTGGATAGGTTTGGTTAAATGATTTTCTTAAGATCTATTCCCATAAGTGCTGCTGTAGTGGTTGATGTGGAGGTTTGCACACTTTGCTGTATTCATTCATTCCAGACTCCCCATCCCACTCAAAGGTAGATGCCATTACCCTCATTTTATAGAAGGGGAACCAAGGCACACAGAGAGAAATTAACTTGCCTAAGTCACAGAGCCAAGAAGTTGTGTTACTGGGACTGAAGCCAAGGTAATCTGGGTCTTCCACGGTCCCTGTTCATGGCCACTGTGCTGTGTCAGGAGCAGACTTCTTGTTCTGGGTGAGGTAAGCTTATGGAAGAGTTCAGTTCACGCGGCTGCAGTGCCCGAGGAGGTTGGCCATGCTTTCCCTGGCTCCCAAAGTACAATGTTCTATGTAGGCCACTGAGCATATGGCTCTTTGAGGCAGATCAAATCTGCTGCTGATAAAATTGCCTGATGCTTCATGGAACTCTTTCCAGGGGAACATGCCATAGATTGTGTAAAGAGCACATTTGCAAAGTGCCACTTGCGGTGAGAGCCTCTGAAGCTTGTCCTGGATCCCCAAAAGGCCTTGCATTTTTTTTGTTTGTTTATTTATTGAGAGAGAGAGAGAGAGAGAGAGACAACATGGGTGGGGAAGGGGAAGAGAGATGGGGGAAGAGAGAATCCCAAGCACACTGTCAGCGCAGAGCCCAACATGGGGCTCGAACCCACGGACTGTGAGATCATGACCCAAGCCGAAATCAACAGACACTCCAACAACTGAGCCACTGGGGCACCCCTGGACTTGCATTTTTGTTCTGATTCTCTTTTTCTAAAATGTGCACAGGCAACAAAGCATCCTTCGTTTCTGTGGAGACAGCGGCATCTTCTGCCAGCTCCGAAGTTCCAGAAATGGTCATTCTCACTTTCTGTCGTTTGCTCCAGGTGGACTTAGCAGTTTTAAGCAGAACCATGAAAACCTCTGTGACAACTCCCTCCAGCTCCAAGAGTGCCGGGAAGTGGGGGGCGGCGCATCTGCAGCCTCAAGCATCCTACCTCAGTCTATCCCCGCCACCCCCGACATCGAGAACGCAGAGCTGACGCCCATCTTGCCCTTCCTGTTCCTTGGCAACGAGCAGGATGCTCAGGACCTGGACACGATGCAGCGCCTGAACATCGGCTACGTCATCAACGTCACCACTCACCTGCCCCTCTACCACTACGAGAAAGGCCTGTTCAACTACAAGAGGCTGCCGGCTACCGACAGCAATAAACAGAACCTGCGGCAGTACTTTGAAGAGGCTTTTGAGTTCATTGGTAACTATCTCCCAAGGGACGGCTCGTCTTCCGCCTTCCTTTCCCCTCTGGCTTTCGCTTTGATAGCAAGTCCAAGGTTGATGCTTAGGTTGCAAGAAAAAAAAAAAAAAGCTGCTGAGAGGTGTTTTCAGGCCCTGCCACTTGGAGCAGCCAGGGTATTCTTCTAAGTCGTGGCCCGTTGAATGCGTGGAGGCCACAGGGATGGGTTGTAAAGAAACGGTGATTCGGTTTGGTTGGAATCTGGTCAGTTAGAGATCTGCCTCCTTCTAGTTCTCAATGAAAACAGGGTAGGGATTCACATGCAGATGTTCTGTAACATAATTTCAAAAGAGGTAATGGAAAAGAAGACATTGGAGGCCAGAGCTGCTGCCATGGCTAGCTGGTCTACCATGTCTGCCGGCGCCTTGTGGGAAATAAAATGCAAGGAAAACGACACCACCTCAGCTTACCCACACCTCCCTTACCTTAGGTTAAATTAATTTACAGTTGGTATAGTTTCTCTATCTACATGGGGTTGAGGCAAAAGGTAGCATTTGCTGAAAGGCTATTTCCAAAGAACGTTCTTCAGCAAAGCAGTGCTTTAGTGAACATCCTCGTGTATCGCATCAGCACAGAGGGGAGAGAGAGAGAGAGGAGTGGAGGGCTGAGGGTTTTTTTCCCCCTTATACTTGCTTTGTCTCAGTTCTTAGACACGGGGTAGCAGAAAGGGGTGAAGGTGTTAGCAAGATGGTACTAGGTTTCGTGAGACAGCTTACCCCAAACTCACTAAAGTAGGAAAGATCAGCTTGTGTGGCCTGTGTAGTTCCCAAGGAGGGGAATTCTAACAACAGACTTTAATCTCCAAAAGGAAGTAACTGCCAGCCTAACCCTGATCCTAACTTTACCTTTTGCTGTTCCTATAGCCTTGAACTGTTTTAAGGCTCCAATGATCCTTTGAGGGAGCCCCTGGAACCTAGCACATACTCAGCAATTTTTTTCAAGTAATTTCGACCTTCATTAACCACAGAAAGGTGATTGAGTACTTTTCCCTAAATATGGTAGCAGGTTGTTACTGCCTCTGTCCCTGGAAGAATGCGCTCATGTCTGGTGATTGTTTTTCTGAAAAGTCTTGGGTCTGGTAGATTTGCTGTGGATTTGGCAGTTCTGGCCACATCGCCCAACTGTTTTCCTTGCCGATTGTGCCTTCAATGGAAGGACCATAGAATACACAGTCTGGAAGGAAATTTTGAGTGGTCACCAAACTCAGAAAAGTAAAGTGACTTCTCCAAGATTATAAGAATTTTAGTGTTCAAGAAAGGACCAGAATGCAAGGCTCTTGACTCAGAGGCAGGGGCCTTTCTACTATATGCTGGGGCGATGTTTCCAATGCTCTTTAGTTCCTGAATGGCAACACTTGTGGATGTGTCTTAGCTATTTCATTCATAATTTTCGAGTCAAACCTTGAGCCCAGAAGAAGATATATTTGTGACCAAGTAGATGAGGAACTCTCTGGTTGATGTACGGTGTTATGGCTGCAATTTTATCTGACTTGCGTCCAGTTGGGGGAAGTTAAGAGATTGTTTCCCATTTAAGGAGTGGCCAAAGGCTTGCTTGTTCCAACAGGATTTCAGTCCAAGCACCTGCATTCCTAATAGGTTATGCAGGCTTATCTGATTTTTTAGAAGGAACACAAAACAAATAACCAAATAGCATTTAACCTGAAGAGCAATTCAGCGCCACAGCCTGCAGAAACACAATTTCGTTTTTGTTGTTATATCGTTGGATAAGCTGAAATCGGATAGTCTTGCTTTGAGGAAAACAACAGGCTTTATAAGCACAATAACCTTCACTGAGAGTCTAATATAAACTAAGCAGAGTGTATGTGTAGGGTTTACTATGCCAATTTATTTATTCCTGAATTGGGTGATATGATTCCCAGATTCCCCAAACCTTGTTAGTCAGCATTACTCCCATTAAGCAGACAGAAAGATTGAGGCTTTGGGGAGTTAGGTGATTCACACAAGGTACTCATCTAGCGTGTAATGGTACCAGTGGTCAAATCTAGCACTTTGCAGCTCATCTTCCTGCCTCCATACTTCCCAGTCTCGGCATGGAGGTGAATATAGTATGTGCTGAGAAGAAATTGCAAAACGGAGATACTTTCTTCAAATACTGTCATCCAGGAGAAGTAAGCTTAATTCACAGACTTTTAAGATGGAATTTTTCATGATGTTTCTTTTCACAGTTCACTGGAGGGTAGTCCATAGAAGTGGTTCAAGTTAGGGGAGAAGACCATGCAACTCTTGATCTCAGGGTTGTGAGTTTGAGCCCCATGTTGGATGTAAAGATTACTTCCATAAATAAATAAACTGTAAAAAAAAAAGTGGTTTAAGTTAGATTACTCCTTTTTACTCCCCTCCCCTACTCTTCATCTAATTGAGATCCCTTCAGAGAAGCTTTCTTTGGGATGCCTTTCAGTCTAGAATCATCATTAAGAATCCATTTAGGCAGTGCCCACAAAGTACTCTCCTGAGCTTCCAACATATCTGAAAACTTATAAAGCCTTGCTTCTCTCAATTGTTCTGGTTGCTGGACCATCATTAGAATTCTTCCATCTTGGTCATTGCCACCATGTTGGAACAGCATACATGGATGTGGGGTGACATTGGACAGTTCAGATGTAGGTGATGCCCTGTGCCTAAGCATTTCAAGTCCTTAGGTACATTTGCAGCAGTAGGCTTTTCTGGAAAGAAGCTGCACATAGCAGCTTTCTAGTTGGGTTTTGTTTCTTTAACCTCAGAGTTTAGCAAGACAGAAACCCTTGTCCATTTAATACCTGTATTAAATACTACAGATCAATCCTGTAACATAAAGAAAGAAATGTAGGTTTCTTTCCTCTATCACAGCTGGGACAGACATTATTAACAACACTAGTGTTGATAAGTGGCAGCCTCAAGATTGGGATTAACATCCTTAACCAAAAGGGTCTACTTCAGTGGCTTGCTTAACAGGCAAGTTAACTGTGTTGGAGCTCTGGCTGCAGCAGATTGTCACCACCTGTGAAGTGAATGGTTCCTGTAACTGATTCCTTTACCTCATCCTTTCTTTATTTATTGTTTTTTGTTTCTGTATTTGTTTTGAGAGAGAGAGAGAAAGAACATGTGAGGGAGGGCAGAGGCAAAGCAAGAGAGAGAATGCCCAGCAGGCTCCACACTGTCAGTGCTGAGTCCATTGTGGGGCTGGAACCCACGAACCGAGAGGTCATGACGACCCAAAGTCAGACACTTAACCAACTGAATCACTGGTCCTCTCTTTAAACGTAGAAATGTGGCGTCTCAGTCAGAGTGGCTAAAATGAGCAAATCAGAGAACTCTAGATGCTGGCGAGGATGTGGAGAAACGGGCACCCTCCTACACTGTTGGTGGGAATGTAAACTGGTACAGCCCCTCTGGAAAACAGTGTGGAGGTTCCTCAGGAAACTAACAATAGAACTCCCCTATGACCCAGCAATAGCACTGCTAGGAATTTACCCAAGGGATACAGAAATGCTGAGGCATAGGAGCACGTGTACCCCAATGTTCATAGCAGCACTCTCCACAATAGCTAAAACGTGGAAAGAGCCTAAGTGTCCATCAACAGATGAATGGATCAAGAAGATGTGGTTTATCTATACCATGGAATACTACATGGCAATGAGAAACAATGAAATCTGGCCATGTGTAGCAACATGGATGGACCTTGAGGGTGTTATGCTGAGCGAAATAAGTCAGGCAGAGAAGGACAAATATCATATGTTTGCACGTATAGGAGGATTAGGAGGAACTTGACGGAGGAACAAGGGGGAGAAGAAGGGCGGAAATGGTGGGGGAAAGGGAGAGAGGCAAACCATGAGAGACTCTTGAATGCTGACAAAAACTGAGGACTGATGGATGTGGGGGGGAGGGGGGATGGGCATGGAGGAGGACACTTGTGGGGATGGGCACTGAGTGTTATGTGGAAACTAATTTGACAATAAACTATTAAAAAAAAATTAGTGTTTGCAAAAAAAAAAAAAAGAAAAGAAATGTGGCGTCTCATGCATGCTCACATTGCTTTTAGCCAGTTCTGGAGGTTGCTTCATAAACACACACAATTAACTAGTAAATTATGCTTAGTTCTAAAACCACTTGAATTTATTTTTTCTCTACAAAATATAGCATTGTCAAGTCTGGACCAAAGCTAATCTCTCTTTTCCCATCTCTCTCTTCTTTCCTGCACCTCTTGCATTTCTCCCTTTTCCCAGAGGAAGCTCACCAGTGTGGGAAGGGGCTTCTCATCCATTGCCAGGCGGGGGTGTCGCGGTCCGCCACCATCGTCATCGCATACTTGATGAAGCACACTAGGATGACCATGACTGATGCCTATAAGTTTGTCAAAGGCAAACGACCAATTATTTCCCCAAACCTTAACTTCATGGGGCAGTTACTGGAGTTTGAGGAAGACCTGAACAACGGTGTAACACCACGAATCCTTACACCAAAGCTGATGGGCGTGGAAACGGTTGTGTGACAGAGGCCTGGATGGAAAGGATTACTGTTCTCCATTGGGAGACGAAGAGAAAGGAGGATGGATTCTTTCTTTCTTCTTTTTCTTTTTCTTTCTTTCTTTCTTTTTTAGATGGGGGTAAAGTTTGTGAATGGAAACAGAACTTGTTTAAAACCTTTTTATTTTTAACAAGTGTGAAAAGAATTTAACTTTTGATGCCATTGAGATTTACTTCCCGCGAACTGCTAAAGCAGGGAGGCTAAAAGAGTAACTTTTTTAAGCCAACAATAAAAATATAATAAAACATGTTTCTTCCCCCCTTTTCCTTTTAAGCTATTTGTAGAGTTTATGATTCAATAGTCTGTGCTGGTTCATAGACCGAAGATACTACAATTTAAACTGATTTAAAAGAACCAAAAGTAAGAGGCAGAAAAAGACATTGAATCATCGAGGCCCGAGATCTGTCCTGGGTCGTCCACACAGAGAACAAACACCAAACCAAGCCCTGTTGTGCTCACTGGTGCAAAGAGAAAAATCAGGGCCGTTTAAGTGGTCTAAGAGCCCTTCACGTTCTTTGAAAAGACAAAAGATACTGTTGGTTTTGTGTGTTTCATACCCTGGATTATTCTCCCCCCGCCCCTTTGGGTTTAAGAGATTTTTTTGAAATAGCAAGGAAACTGACCATTATACCATAAGCCTTTACTGGCTTCTTGTGCAATAATACGGTGTTTTGAGTGTGCAAACAAGGTAGAGCTGGCAGCCACACAATAAACAAATAGCGTGAATTTGCCAGCCTGGAGATAGAGAGGAATTCAATAAAAATCAATTACTTTCCTTCCCACCTTTTTCCTTTATTATTATTATGATCATTTTTTTGGATCTGATTCTGGTTACAGCGCCATAAACCTTGTTACATATGTGTATCAGAATGTAAAAAAAAAAAAGACAAAAAGACAAAAATTTATTTAAAAATATTTTTCGCAGAAAACGAAAGAAAACAAACTTGATGTGTTTCTGTTGATTGTGTAAAAATTTATTTTCATTATATAAATGAAACTTACTTCGGGATGTGTCTTTTTTTTTCCTCAACTCAGGTTCAAGCATCTCTTAACCTCCGGTACCTTGTGTATGTAACATCATTTGGAAAGAAACACGTGTTTTTATATGGGGAGAGAGATGATGAAGGGAAGACATTCTCTGTTCTCAGGGTGATGCAGACCAAGAGAGCTCTGGTCATCAGTCTGCCTGGTCATCCCGTCTTCTGCAAACAGAATTCCTTCTGAATTAGGGGAAATGTCAGGTGAAGTCACCTGTGAGGTCTGGAGGGGGCAGGCGGGGTTCTACCCCAGCCTTTGAGCCTTGATGATCAGGTCCCTGCCAGATTGATTGGTTAGAATTTTGTGATCTTTCCAGGGGCTCTCTGATAAATATTTGTGACCACCTGCCATTTAGGGGTCCTGACGGTCCCTCCCCTGCCCCATTGCCACTTGCTCGCTTGACCTCTTTGGTGACATTAGCCACAGAGAGTGCAGTGTGGCAAATTGCAATTTCCTTCCCTTTTGCCAGCAAATTGGACTCAGCTCCATGAGTACAGCAGCTTCCTTATCACAGCTGGTTAATCCATAGCTGGTATCCTGGGTTCCCAATCCACAGAAGAGAGGGTGTGCAGGGAGGGGAAGGACATCATCTAAATGTTTCCCGTGTTTTATTAAAATACATGTCTAGAGGGACTTGGCCATAGGGAAGATTCACAGCAAATTGAAATATGCCTGGGGTGAGTCACAGAATTGAAGAGTGCCGTTATGTCTGGTTCTAGATGACCACGCTTGACATACTTTTGTGAACATGACTTAGAACTGTTACAACAAAGTATTTTTGACATTTATTTTTTTAAATAGCTTTTCTACTAGAAGTGAAAAAGAAAGTGAAGACTGGATTTAATGGGAATTAACTGAGAGCTGTTTGAATTATTTTTACTACAAAGTGTTAATCAGGTGAAAAGTAAATTTCTCTTTCTCTCTTCTTCAGACTAATACTTTCCTTGTGTCAGAGCGTATTTAAGAAGTCACATTGTTATATAATTAGTGATTTAAAATACATGGTGATTTCCTAGGCGTTTCTTTTTGTTTACTCTAAATCCAAATGTTAAATTTCTGATAGAGTGTAAGGCTTTTTCCCTTTATTTCTTTATCTTTTCTTCTGTCCCCCCACCCCCCTTTTTTTTTTCCAACAAAACAAGGGGAGAAGAATCAATACAATTTCTCTTCTGTAGCTACGTGGAAATGATGGATGGTTTTTGAACTTGATGATTTTGAGAAAAAGACTGTCCTGGGGCAGACAGGAATCCTGCCAACCCACATACCAAGAATTCTGAGAGACCCGGGTCTTTTTTGCTAATCTGTTTTGAGTCACTTAGCCTCTATTTCTTCATGAGGAATGTTAACCACTTCATGAGAATAAAGTGGATTAACCAAACGATGGCTCTAAAAACCAGACTCCCCAGGTTTCTGGGCCTTGCTAGGTGCCTTAGCTGACTGGGAAATAATTGAGTGTTTTCTGGAGAAAGCAGAGCTTCTGACTGACGAGTGCATGCATCGTTCTCAGCATCCAGCAAGGGTTGCTTTGTGCTGAATGGGTGTAATGATTTAATAGGAAGTCTGTAATATACAGATGAGCACATACAGCTAGCATTGTTCCCTTTAGTTGAACAGCCCAACGGGTCTAGCCCCTCTCTATACATTTATTTCAACAGTAAACACTTTCCCAATCGCTGCCTATTAACCAAGGGATGGATCTCATGTTTCTCTCTCTTTTTTTTTTTAATGTTTATTAATTTTTGAGAGACAGAGTGTGAATGGGAGAGGGGCAGAGAGAGGGAGACACAGAATCGGAAACAGTCTCCAGGCTCAGGGTTGTCAGCACAGAACCGATGTGGGGCTCAACCCGTGAACTGTGAGATCATGACTTGAGCTAAAGTCAGATGCTTAATCGACGGAGTCACCCAGGCGCCCCTGGGGCTCGCGTTTCAATGAAGAGCTTGTGCTGGCTGCTTTGGGATGAGGACAAGCAAGAGGGAGGTGGGGCAGGAAAGCTGTCAGACAGAAGAAATATGTATGAAAGAAGAAGCCTACACAACCCAGGAATCACATGTTGACAGTAAATGAGGAAAGATGACCTTCTGGAAAGGTGATAAAGCATGGGAAAGAGAAAATTGGAGGTTACAGCAAAACAAACATGAAAAGCCCTAGTAAAATAAAGAACTAGGACCTGAATCACACTTCAGAAGTTGACGAAGATAGACCACTGATAAATTGCTCTAACTAGGTCTTCTGGAAGGTAAAATGTCTGGCAAGCCAAAGCGAATGGATGTAAGCAATATGGCGATCCCCTTGCTTATGAACGAGCTTTTGTAGATAAACCACAACACATTATGTTTTAGCCCCCAGACATACAACATCCAGTCTCAGGAAATAGGGGCTGATGTTGGCTTTCAAGCTTTAATTGGAGACAGCCATTATGTATGGATGTGGGCAGAAAGCGAGTAGTAAGCACTGGCCCCCAGAAGAATGGGCAAGAGTAAGATATTTAGATAAAAAGTCCCAAACTAAACCTGTCTGTGGAGGTCTGCCTGCCTCTATAGGGGTGGTGGTCTGTGAATTCCAGTGCTTTCCATGGTTCCTGATTTCCTTTCCTGTGACAACCTTGTCGACGTTCAGTGGAAGACACCTGTATCACTGTCTGACCAGAAGCTGAAGTGCGGAGAGAGCGAAAATGAGGGGTTTGTTCTGGGGCATTAGACAACTGTGGGTCTAGTGAAGTCATGGGGAATGTGTTTCCTCCGTGTTTGATAACAGGCTGAACTGTGGGTTCACAGACTCTGTGGGTCAATGGAGCCAACAGTCAGGGAGAAAAGTGAAGTAGAGGAGGACAAGAAGTGGAATTTGGAGGAAGAATTGGAAGCCACATTTGCCTTTTACCAACCTTGATGATGTGGGTGGCCTCGGAGAAGGATCTGGCACCTTTTGCCAGGGAGCGGAACACGGACCTGGTGCAGACTTGCAACACTGAAGGAGCGGATCTGCAGCAATCACAGCTGCTTCCCGAAGCTGAAGCGAGCCACCAGATCCGTGAAAATGGGTGCTGGTGCCCTCTGCAGAGCATGCTGGCTGCCGCCTCCCTTCTGCCTTCCAAATCTCATGTAAATGTCTCTTCCGGCTACCCCTAGCGCAGGGTGAAGCAGAAAGGAAAGTGCAGTCTCTGATTCAGCTGTCAATACTGTAGGAAACTGCCACAGTCCATCCTTGCCAACTCCTTTTAACCATACATAAGGTCCAAGCAGAGACATTAGAAAATGATGTTTCTAAGAAGATGCAGCTGTCACTTCTACAGATGAAAACACACTAACCCTGTCTCCAAAAGAGGATACACAGCCCCCTGTGTTGTTACTTTGCCCATTGTTGGGTGATGTTCATTCCTCCTGTGGTTGAGATCCACTTTCTCTTTGATATCCTCTCATTCATTCATTCATAATGTGTATTTATTTTATTTTGAGAAAGAGAGAGCACAAGCAAGGGAGGGGCAAAGAGTGAAAGAGAGAGGGAGACAGAGAATCCAAAGCAGGCTGCAGGCTCCGAGCTGTCAGCACAGGACCTGACGTAAGGCTCAAGCTCACAAACTATGAGATCATGACCTGAGCCAAAGTCAGATGATGGATAACCAACTGAACCACTCAGGCGCCCCTGATATCCTCTGATTTCAATGCTGAGATGTAAGGATATTATAGATGGATTTATGTTTGCCAAAGAAATATGCTTTTGAAGTTTTAAACCCCAGACGTTGTAAATGTGATATTATTTGGAAATAGAGTCATTGCAGATGTAATCAGGTTTTAAGGAGGTCATATGGGATTAGGTGAATCCAGTTACTGGCATTCTCATAAAAAGAGGGAAATTTGGACACACACAGGAATAAATGCCATATGATGAGGGAGGTGTAGATCAGAGAAATATGTCTCAAGCCAAAGAACGTCAAAAATTTCTGGATTCCACCGGAAACTGAAAGGTTTGAAACAGATAGTCCCTCAGAGCTTCCAAAAGGGGCTAACCCTGTTGATACCTTGATTTTAGACTTCTAGCAGCCAGACTGTACAAGAATACATTTCTGTTGTTTTAAGCCACCCAGTGTGTGGGACTTTGTCATGGCCGCCCAACAAAGCTAAAATGAAGAATAACTACCTCTGTTGGATGGTAGCTAGAGGGGGAAAAAAAGAATTGGTTAATATAGAATCAAATATATTTATATAAAAGTAAGAAATATTTATAACCCTTATCACCCTAATGTCTACAACTGATCACGTGATCATAGCTCATGTTTACAACCTCCTTCCTTCACTACGCATTCCATATACCCTTTGTCCTCAGCAAGTACACCACCTGGTCGTTGTTCCTTGACTCTTGCGGTGACCTACATCTTCACCTCTGAAGGACCTGAGCTTTGGGAAGTCCTGTGTGCACTGAGTTTTTTCCACTTTCTTACTCCTACAGTCTTCTTCTTCCCATAATCTAGTAGTAACCCAATCTCCCGCTGACGGCCACAATCAGCCCAGCCAGTTCAGTAAGTAACCCCACCTTCTTTTGTGGGTTCTTTAGCATGAGGAGCCCAAAGTGGCCAGCACACAGCATCAGGTTTCAGTTTCATGGAGCTATTGCTGGATCTCCTAGCAGAAGAATCTGCCCCTTGGGAACTAAGCCTTCTAGACCAGCAGAACCCAAAGTTGCAGGGCAGGTGGAACAAATTTTACAAATGGGTCATGAGGGGTAATATCGAGAGGAGCTTTTCCCATTTCTCTCCCTTCATTTTGGGACCCACGGTCCTGAATAAGGGAGGAGCAACATCTATTGGTTGACAATTTAGAGAATTTGCTGCATCTTGCAGAACATTACCCCATCCTGAAGAGTGTTTTTATTCACATCGCACAGTAACTGAATTGTCAAAAGGACCATTCCACTGCTTCAGACTGATGGATAACATGGTAAGACTAGTGAATTCCACGAGCACGAGCTTGTTGCCACACTTCATTTGCTGCAAAATAAGTTCCTTGGCTAGAAGCAAGGGAAATACTATGATGGCGAATAAGATGTTAAAAATTCTAGAGGTTTGGCAAAAGCATTTCAGGCCAGGAAGACAAACCCATATAATGAGTAAGTTTCTATGGAATGTGGACAAGAGACCTCCCTTCCGTGATAGAAGTGCTCTGATGCAATTAGCTCACCATCAGAGGCCAGCTGATTCCCTAGAAATGGTGCTACTTCAGGGGCTCAGTGTGGGGCCCTCCTTTGGGTGGGTTGGACACTCAGCAGTGGCTATAGCCAGATCAGCCACGGTGAGTAGAAATTCATGGTGCTGAGCCCAAGCATACTCTCATCTCTGCCACCATGGCTACTTTGTTCATGGTCCCATTGGTCAAAGATGATGACTAAAGAAAGGGACCTGACAGAGGTCCACAGAATGTGTCATCTTGAGCATTATCAAGATTCTTCTGTGCTGAGTTTGAGCTTTGCTGAGTATTTGCATGCAACATTCTGTGCCAATCGAGAGTTCCATCCATTTACTTCTTCCCCAGACTTTCCCATCACCAAGGTTCTAGCCACGTTGAAGTCTCTGATCATCATCTAAACCATTAGCTGCTACCCATGAGGCAATGTATATTCATACCTCTGACTATCTCTCCTTCCAGACACAATGAACAACTAGGGACAGTGCTGGATGTCCTGCCCACTGGGGAAACTCTTCTTCACTCTTCTTCCGGGCCACCCCAGAGTGTGCCTCTAGTGATACAGCCATTTGTTTTTGGATGATAACCAAGATGTCACATAAAGCTTTCTATACACAAGGTCCGATCTTTTTCTGTGAGTCTGCTGGTCACAGAGAACATCCCGTGAAGCCGTGAGTGTGAGTTCCAACAATAGCGACCATGGGTATCTGGATTGCTGGCTTATTCAACTTTCTTCTACCTCAACTCATAGATTCCACATCCTCTTAATAATGAAACATTTTTATTCACGCCCAACTGAGAGGTTTGGTGGGTTGACAACACTTAGTTTTTCATTGTGAGTTCGTGGCATTATAACTTGATGGTCCACGATCAAGCTTCCGGTCTCAAACTGCTCTTCAAAAGAATAGTTTTTCTGAAGAAAGCATCACAGCCAAGCTCCACGACCCTAAATGTGTGCTCTGATAGTCACCTAACAGGTGAATGGCTCCACACACGATCTAGTTCTAATATACACACACCTCTAACACTGTGGTGTATACTGGATCCAGATAGAAGAGTAGCTTGCATGACAGCTTTGAGCTATGGCAGAGACTTTTCTTGTTCTGTACCCCACTCAAAATCAATGATCTTTCATGGTTCCAGTACATGGATTGGACTAGCGTGCCCAATGATGTAAATCTTTCCTCCAAAATCCAGAAAAGCCCATTAGACATTGTGCCTTTTTCCTAGTGATGGGGGAGTCAGGTGCAGCAACTTCTCCTTCCATGTTACCATATCTCCTTCAAGATACCATGAGATGGTATCTTGGCATGCTCCAAATCACTAGACCTCCAGAAATTTCGCTTGCTGTATGCCTCTGCATTTTGTGG
>NW_027532831.1:0-1350 GCF_008692635.1 Crocuta crocuta
TGCAGTCTGATTAAGTTGTTTCAGTTTACAAGAACATGGGGGATGATGGCAGCTGGACTCATATCTAGGTGACCTTGAATTCTTCTCTCCTCTCTTCTTCATTTTTTTCTTTCTCCTTAGGGAGGGTTTCCTACCACAATAATAGTTTTATGTTGTGTTATTATTTTAGTCTTCCGGTGCTGGCGAAGAAGGCAACAACTAAAAAAGGATAGACAACGCGTTCTCGCCGCCTTGCAGTTTGCTACTGCTTCTCAGAAAAAAGGGAGAGATGTGGGAGCCTGACAGTGACCACAAGAAAGCATGGTTAGGGACGCGGGGATGTGGCTGCACACAGGGCTCCCTGCCTGGGCAAAGCATGCCTGCAAACAGGATGCTCTGCCAGGAGGCCTGCACACAATATCCAAGTTTAATGGTCCACTTGCAAACGAGGGAACATGCCCTCCTTAGAGGTAGGGAGAAGGCTGGAATTGTGGTCAGGCCTCTTAGTAAACATGTTGTGGTCGCTTCCTCCCTTTGCTCCCCCCTGTCCTGAAATGTGTTTAGCTACTTGCCCTTAATTGGTAAAGGAATGCATCTTGTAGATTTCAGTTTGTATCCAGTTACCGGGGTATAAAATAAACCGCAAGAGGGGCTTGCGTAGAATTGTTCTTCCGGCCAGAGTTGTGTCTGTGTGTGTCTTTTGTGTGTGTCTTCTCCTTTGTGTCATTTCGTCCTCAACAGGCAGTATTTTCATAAACTATAGAAGGCAAATAGGGGAACATGTGTGTGTGTGTGTGTGTGTGTGTGTGAGAGAGAGAGAGAGAAAGAGAGACAGAGAGCGAGACAGAGAAAGGGAGAGAGAGGATTTTCTTCAGACAAGTCATTGACAAATTAATTCTTCTAAATCTGGGCAGAAAAGTTTTTTATCTTTGAAGACAGTTTGTTGGCATAGCATAATGATGAAGACTCTAGAATTAAAGTCATAACATTAATTGATTTCCACCTGCAACACAGTAGTATATAAAAAAAACCCCATGTAAACAAACAAACAAAAGAACTGTGTCATGCATGTAAAAGGAGATGGTCCCAGAGTTGGCTAATTTAGTAGTTAATTTAGTTAATGGCAATGGTAAGGCAATTCAGGAAGTAGAGGCCACTTGATTAAAAGTAGTCAAAGATGGCAGCCATATCTTAGGCATTATATCCCGTAATAAATACATCCAGAAGATCCTCCTTTCTCAACAGATATTCCTTTTGACCCCATTCATTGTTCAGATTCCATCACAATCCATCTCTAAACCAGTCACTAGCAAGGGAAATATATGCTGTATTTGATATCTATGGATATGGTATGTTATGATAATTGATGCC
>NW_027532831.1:1481-4494 GCF_008692635.1 Crocuta crocuta
CCATTATTGGCATGGAGGAGTGAGTATACATTCCCTGAGCCAGGGGAGGTCTCATCTGTCTCGAGTTTGTGGAAGGCTGGATGCTGGGCCTTCCAACTTTGCCAACAAGGAATGAGTGGTGAGGAAAGCTGTTGCACAGCTAGCTGAGGAAGTCTGCCATTTTTGGCTAAAGATCTATCATAGACAGATGGATAGACTACTGCTAGGTCTCTCATCTTATCAGTATTTCTCACTTGTTTTATCCCTTTCCTATGTTCTAGATTGCTTAAGGATGGGAACTTACTGATTTTACCAGGGCATCGAATCTCGCTTTACCCTAAAGGGTGATGAACAAATATTAACCAAATTGAATAAAATTCCCCCATGTCAATGTTTAAAATTATAAATTTGTTTTTGAATCTAAACTTTAAAAAAATCATTTTAATAGTAACACCATCCCAATAAATCTGTGTTCATTCATTGTACACTGAATGGCCTTAATCATAAAGATACTAGAATAAAGTTACTGTGAGTATTGTGTCCCCTGCAAAGAGTGTTTACAAATCTGTGTGTATAGGAGGAAAAAAAGATTTAATATGCATCTGTTTATAGTCTCATGATGAGGAAGAAGAATTTACCATGTTAAACACAGTAAGGTGAAGGAAATGAGTTGTGTATAAAGGTATGTGACTTTTTAAAGAAAAGTCCATTTAATAAGTTTTCTATGGAAAACAAATTTAGAATTTTCTAATTAGTATTTTATTAACATATTACATGATTTTATTTTAAAATAATTTAGTGGAATCATGGGGAGCCTGGGTGGCTTAGTCGGTTAGGCGTCCGACTTTCGCTTAGGTCATGATCTCGCGGTTCGTGGGTTCGAGCCCCACGTCGGGCTCTGTGCTGACTGCCAGCTCAGNTCAATTATAAAATCAGTGTTCCATGTTCTCATTTATTTTGTAATATGAACATATTTCAAGACTTCAGTTGTGGGGAATAGGCTTACGAATCCCCCAGGCTTATACCAATGGGTTAACAAGGCATAGAGAAATAAAAAGCCATAGTACACTCATACCACATTTCGGTAAACATGATTGGTACCCTGAAAATATGGCGGTGCAAAGGCACCCCAAGAATGGGGGGTCCTGTACCCCAAAGATAGAGAGGAAAGGGCAAATGCCTAAAATAGGCACAGGTGCAAAGGCATCCAATACAAAGGATGTGAGGTAAACAAGATTAGGCATGCATGGGGCATCTGGGTGGCTCAGCGGGTTAAGAGACTTTGGCTCAGGTCGTGATCTCAGGGTTCGTGGCTTCGAGCCCCGTGTCAGGCTCTGTGCTGACAGCCAGCTCAGAGCCTGGAACCTATTTCAGATTCTGTTGGTCTCCCTCTCTCTCTGACCCTCCCCTNAGAAGCTGCTTTCACAGGAAAATGGGGGCCAGGTTAGGCAAACAAGTACATTGGACTATAGACCGCTGAACTGCAGGCAAAGCAGCCAAGGGCAGTGATGAATAATAAAAGAAAAGGTGCCTTGTTAAACCTGAGGCTTTTCCCCTGTCTTCTCCCCTAGTCTAGCTAAGATAGACAGACACAGAACCTCTCTCTGTCCTTAACCACCATCTGTCTGGTGCCTGGATTTTGTTTTATATTGACCCAAACCCAAACACCATGTATCTTCAAAACCTCCTTTCCCTCATGCCTATAAGTTAATGTTCACAGTTTCTTTGTCTCTTTGTGCATGCTCATCATGTTTATACGACTTCTGATCTTAATAAGTATGGGGCAAAGGCCCTTGTTTGGGGCTCTTGTCTTTTTCTGGACATTAGCCATCTCTCTCTCTCCTATTTTTTAACCCATGCCCTGCTCTCATGCTAAGACAAGAAATAACTTAAGGCCCAGAGTCTACGACATTCAGTTTCAGTGACTTTCTTTTTCCCTCCTCCTTCTTTTTCTTTTCTTTTCTTTTTTTTTTTTTTACTTTATCATTTTTTAGAATTCATGCATAAACTAACATAAAAAAAGGACTTGAGGTAATATATTTTACACTTCCTCTAAAAAAAGTTGTTTGTTTGCCCAACTATCAGTTTGTAGTTTATAAATTCTATGTTCTCTCATGATATGAAATTTTATATTTATCACAAAACAAACATGGATTTTTAAGAAACACTTTATTTGCTTCTAATGATACTTATTTTTAAAAGAGATACTTATTTTTATAACAGTAAACCTGTTAACAGCACAAATCATTGTATTCTTGCGTCATTTCATTTCCAAAAGGAGCTGAAATATCTACTCTCATTTTCTGATCCTTCAATCCTAAAAAAAAAAAGAGATACATTTAAAGAAACATTTAAAGTAATTTTCAAAATTTTTAGAGAGTGCCATATAAAATAACCCATATAAGGCTTCATATGTTTTACATGAAAAATATATTACAAATTACGCTAAATTCTATAATTCTATAGAATTCTAAATTCTACAAACTTTCTTTGTTCTTTCATTATTGTTAGAAATGATTTGTCTACAAAGGTAACCCTGCCTTCAGAATACTTGAAATCCATTATATATTAAAATTACAACACCTACCTTTCTTTGAGTACTTTCCCTGCCTGCTAGACTCTCAGTTAATCACTTTATTTTATTTTCCATAAACAACTCTAAGAAATTATCCATTTATAATATAATTTTACACATGCAAAAACTAAAGAGTTGGAANAGTCAATTTTGCATAGTTTTTATATGGTATGAACACACTATAAAGTCCATGGCCTTATTTATTAGTAAACAAAGAAATCATGTTGTATACAGTATATGAAAAAATATTACACTGAATCTGAAACTCATCATGAGAGAACATAAAGTTTAGGCTAAAATAACTATTTGTGATACAATGAATTCTAAAAGATTTTGTCCTATATCATCATAAATATATTCATAATTATAAAACCTTATATTGAATATAATTTTTAATTTGGGACTGTTTTATTATTTATAGTATATATACAAACACTTCAGCAAGCCTTTAAAAATATA
>NW_027532831.1:4536-10113 GCF_008692635.1 Crocuta crocuta
AGCAAGCCTTAAAAATTATATGATCTATCACTTTTCCTCCTTTTAGGGATAAAAACTAAACACCCATAAATTTGAAATAATTTGTGTTACATATAGCATTTCTTTCTTTGGGACAAAGCTGATAGTTTTGAGCCACATGTTCTGGCTAGTCTTCCAGGCCATTTTATTAATCCTTCACTGCTTCTAAATAACAAACCACTAACTGAATTTGTAAATTGCAGAATTACATAAACATATACAGAGCCCTGATTTATAGGATTTATAGGAATGTATGAAGATCACTCTATTGGTTATTTCTAATTCATTTTCAGAAGTTCCATTAATAAAAAGATATTTTAGGCTAAAGTTGGAAAAATTATTATTGTAAATTAATCTATTGGTCTATTTAATTCTAGTATTTATTGCTAGGATTAACGCTAGCTACAATTAATCCTAGGTCAAATGCTAAAAGTCTGTCCAATTTTGTTGCTTTCACTTAACACTGAGAACTGCTTTAACACAAGTCTCTTTTAGGTCTTTAAAGAGATTTTCCACTTACCATGTTTAAAACTATTCTAATATTTGCATTCTCTTTACTCTTTCAAAATTACTCTGGGGAGCCTGGGTGGCTTAGTCGGTTAAGCGTCCAACTTTTGCTTAGGTCATGATCTCTCGGTTCGTGGGTTCGATCCCCGTGTCGGGCTCTGTGCTGACTGCTAGCTCAGAGCCTGGAGCCTGTTTCAGTCTGTGACTCCCTCTCTCTCTGACCCTCCCCTGCTCACGCTGTCTCTCTCTCTCCTAGAAATAAATAAAACATTAAAAAAAAAAATTTAAATGCTGATTTAAAAAAAAAAAAAACAGCAAAATTACTCTTGTTATCCTTCAAGTTAGAACCTGCTCTTGCTACAGTGAAAGGTAAGGAGGGCTGATACTCCTCAAACTGTTGGCCAGAAAATGAATGCATTTCAGTAATCTATATTGTGGCTAAAATTCAAAGTAACTATAGATTTTGAACCTCACATAAATATTTCATGTAGATAAATGACATTTTCTCAGATGTTATAGTGGCTTCAAGGGATACTTACCACTTCCTCCCGCTTGGTCTTGTCTGTTGCTGGCCAAGCTTCCAGANCTGACTTCCAACCAGAGAAATAGTCATGTTTTCTTTGTCATTATGACTATGAATACTTATGCATTTTTTTCCCTGTGCAAGAATTTCTGTGTACACAGATATGACCTTTTACAAACTGGATTTTCCATTAGTGTCTGTATGTGGCAAAGGTATAGGATTTCACTTAAAAGGGGATTGAAATATATGCCTAATATTCTAAGAAAATAAAGAACAAAAATCTATATACCAGATGCCTTATGTTCTGATACCACTTCAGAGGGGTAAGCACCTTAAGAGAAAAAAAAATTCAAGAGAAATTTTAATTTAGCTTCATGAAATAGACTCACTAATGCAGTCACATCAAAACTGATAACCTGAAAATGTGAATTATACAGAAGAAAAATTAAGGTAAACAGTTAACAGTGCTTCCTGTATATTAGGCACTACATTATGTCCATCACACACATACTCTAAGGCAAATATAATCACTGTTAGTTTTACAGACAAGGTCATGGTGACGTAAAAAGGTTTGTAGTCTAACTAGCTAATTCTGTCTAATTCCATAGCTCCTATTCTTTGCAAGAGCAAAACAAAACAAAACAAAACAAAGTTTAATGTGGCATAACATTAATTACATCTTTTATTTACTTGATGTCTCAATGAAAAAATAAAGGAGTTTTCTGGTCAAACATGCCAGCCTTTTAAGATGTAACAAAATCTTGCCTCAAGTTGCTAACCTTTTCCTTAAGCCTCTATGAGTAAACAGATTCAGAGATTATCATTTAACCTGTGAAAGAAGTAAGAGTTTCATTCCTTTGTATTATACTTGGTTAGTCTCAGGTCCAGGGACCTCTTCAGAATGCAATAGTACAGAATTTTCTATCAATACAAGCAACAATTACTAACCTTGCTCAAGTTATACTTGACAAACCTATTTTATATTGCTTAACTATTTTGGTTCTCAACCTATTTTGAAGCATGGGCATTATAATTATTTCCATTCCACACATGGGGAAACCAAAGTTTCAGCAAGAAAACCAATTTTCCAAGTTCCTGTGGTTAGTGTATGGTTGAGGAGAGCTTCAAACCTGATTTCCAGAAACCACATGTTTTTCATTGCTCTGAGAATATCTCACAGACCACTAAGTTATTAATCTTTCAGTAAAGAAAAACAAGGGAGAAACATGAGTGTAAACATCTTAACATAAAGAGTTTCTAGCCGGAAAGAATCTTAAATAACAATTTACCTGACTCCCCAACCTTTTACAGGGTGGAATACAACAAAGCTGCTCAGCCAGAGTTTACTTTCTGCCCTGCCATGCAGTACCCTCTGAGGGATAGTTCATGATGGATAACTTTATATCTATATAGGGGGGAGAAACTGAGTCAGGCAGGCCAAATAGGAGTATGCTGGGACAATGCAGGCTTCAAACCAGGAAGCTAATACTAAGAACTGAAAAAGTAGGACTGAGAAACATCTTGAACAAAGACAACACACTATTCTTTACAGAGTACTGGGCATTGTTAAGTCAAACAATAATCAAAATTAGTAAAGAGAAAAATTACCTCATAGCTGAAGTTGATATAACCAGGGTGCCCAGGATGAGATGGTAGCTTTTATAGAGGGGAAAGGAGAAGAAAAAGAAAGAGGGAGAGAAGGGGTAGGGAGAGAGAGAGAGAGAGAGAGAGACAGGGAGGGAGAGAGAGGGAGAGATTAAGTCAATATGCAATTGTTCACATTAGGAGAGACTGAAGCTACTTTAAAAAAAAAATCTATATGGTGCAGAATGTATTTGAGGTCTACTTTTAGTTGGAACATGAACGCTGTGTAGGAGAGGAGTGCTCTGCTTTTAAAGAGGTCCAGAACAATTAAATGACTTTTCCCAAGACCTGGAAGCAAAAACCAGATATATTTATCCTCCGGTGATCAGTGACACCCTCCCCCATCCACGATGTCAATTAGTGCTACTCTATCCCATCCACCATTTTATGTCTCAGTGCAACTCACTCCGTGTTGGAAAGAGAGGTGTGTTTCTCCTGCACAATTATGGAATGCCAACAAGTAGAGGACTACTGCCTGAACCTTCCCTCGTAGATCAGGAGGTGGAGAAGTGCTTAAGGATCAAAGAGATTCCTCACAATTGATGCACAAAGCACATCCACAACAACAAAGGAAACAACTGCCTGTGAATTATGGCGGAACATGGGAGATGGGGGCAGTAAGGTGGAAACATTATAACCCCGTGGAAAGTGAAAGAGTTGATTGAGACTGCTTCTTTTTGTTATTCTGTCAAATTTTTGACGGTAGAAAGCATGTCACGTTCAAAATAAAAATCAGTCCAAATAAGGATCTAAACCAGGACTGCTCGTCCCCTCAGAAGTGGAGGCGTGTGACTGACGACCGCGCTGGACAATTCTGGTTGGCCCCAGGGGGCGGGGGGGGGGACAGGAGGAGAGAGGATCATGCAGAACATCTCCCTCAGTCCTCGAACTAATTAAGTCTCCATTAGTTGTAAATGCTCGCATTTTAGAAGGTTTATTTGTTCTCAGCTGAATATGAACTACTTTCCTTAGGTAACTGCATTTCCTATACTTTCTTGATATAAGCCCTCAGGGAGTAGGGGTGCTGAACTGAGGAAAGAGGGGCCAAAGACTCTATTTGTAATACAGAGCCCTCTCAGGAGACTAAAAATTGCCATAGCCTTGGTCTTGTGGGTAAGAAAGAAGGACAGGAGTCAGATAGGCAAGCTTTGCTGACTTCTGGTTGTATCAACTGTTCCTTATGCCACGGAAAAGCAGTTGGGTCCTGCTTTGCCTGATAGTGATCTAAGCTCTCTGACCTGCTGTACTTATGTCTAAAGGGAATAGGCCAGACTTCCTGGTCCTTGGTACATATGAATGTAAAATATATCTGCATGCATTGGGCATAGGTAGGATTCTGGACAACCACATGTGCTTAGTAGGTGCACCCAAAGGGATGTGGCCTCTGACAACAGGGAGAGGATTCAAAAAAGAAACTCCCATAACAGAAAGCATGCCCTCTGAAGGATAACAGCAGCGGAGTGTGAAGGGCAGGAAGAGAGCTGGACACTTGTGAGAAATTGGGTTTTAGAGAAGACTGGCATTTTTGTAGTATTTGGCCAAGGCTGATTAAGCATTTTCTCTGGAGGCCTTTTAAGCATCCCTTCCAAAAGTTTCTTCCATCTAGAGATGGGCGATGATATTTACAAGCTAATTATTTCCACAGAATCTACTGAAGTGCTTGTTAAGATGGAGAGTCCTGGGCACTACCCCCAGTCCAGCTGTACTGAACCTTGGGTGGAGGCATCTGAATATTTTTTAATAACAAGCTCTTCAAAGTGTTTCTTAAACACAAAGGTATTTTAGATATCTTATATTGTACTTTCTTAAACCCTAAAATAATTTACTAGCATTGGGGCATATTTTTGTTTCCAAGCTTGTACAATTGGAATTGACTTATTCTGGGCTTGTTTTACTCACAGGCATAGCAAAGGCTGCTCCCAGGAAACAGGCAAACAAAATCCAGATCCCCATTTCTTATGGCCCTGAAATATAAGTCAACATCTACTTTTCTTAATTCATCTCAAATATACACATAATTAGTGCTTCATAAAGTACACATAATTCACATTAGTTCATTGCAAGTAAAGAGGTGTGTAGGAGCCCGACAGTGACCACGAGAAAGAATGGTTGGGCAGAGCATGCCTGCAAACAGGATGTTCTTCCAAGAGGCCTGCACACAATATCCAAGGTTAACGATCCACTCACAAACAAGGGAACGTGCCATCCTTGAATATAGGGAGGAGGATGGAGTTCTGGGCAGGCTTCTTAGTAGATAGGCTGTGGTCACTGTCTCCCTTTGTTCCCCCTGTCCTTGGAATGAGCTTGACTAGAAGAATGCGTTTCTTAGATTTTGGTATGTGTCCAGCTACCGGGATATAAAAATAAACCGCATGAAGGCTCAGGGAGATTTTTCTCCCTCCGGCCGGAGTTGTGTCTTTGTCTGTCTTTTTGTGTCTTATCTTTGTGTCATTTTGTTCACTACAAGGTGGGATTATGTCATTGATATGTTATCTCTAGTTCTTAATTCCTTTTATTGTTTCTGGTGTCAGAGCAGTATTAAGATGTTTTTCAATCATATTCTGAGCTAAACATAGAAAAACAAATTATCATTATGTAATTTAGAATGTTATTGTCCTGTAGTAGTCTAGCCTAGTTATCTATCTAAGGTAACAGAAGCTACATTAGATGGGGAAGGGGCAGAGAAATGGGGACAGAAGATCTGAAACAGGCTCCACACTGATAGTAGAAAGCCCTATGTAGGGCTTGATCTCAGGAACCCAAAGATCATGAAATGAGTAGAAGTAGGACACTCAAATGACTGAGACACTAAGTCGCTCCCTGTACTAAATATAATTTTTAAGTAAAGACTACAGGAATCCTGTTGGTTTTAGTAGATCAGGATA
>NW_027532831.1:10207-10729 GCF_008692635.1 Crocuta crocuta
CTTCTTGCATTGTCCACTGGCCATTGCTGCTACTGAAAACAAAACTAATCATCTCAGAAGAAACATTAATTACCAACATAGATCACGGAATAAATGGATTTAGTTCTATATATCTGACCATGAGATACCATAGATAGACCTTCAAGTCACATCTGTGAGGCCCAGGGGTTCACATAGCAAAAGATGTTTGATTCTTTAATGACTTGAAATGTATTCTATCTAAATTCTGTCTTTGTCAATTACNTTTACTTAAGCAATCAAAGACTCATTCAATTGTGATCCAATGGCCCAACTAATTAATTAATTCCATACAGCATGTAATATTATAAATGTGAAATACATTCACCTCTGTTAAACATGAAATACAGAAAAAACATAAGCATCATAGAAAGGAATTGAAATTATGAGAAAAAACCCACATACCTTTGAATGCACCAAGACTAAGTTTCGGTCTGCAACACAGGGATGCTGATCTTTTAGATTTCTTCTAAGTATGAGCCCAATTTATATATTTCACAACAT
>NW_027532831.1:10758-13109 GCF_008692635.1 Crocuta crocuta
AGCCCAATTTATATTATTCACAACATCTAGAACAACCAATCATAGTTCTGAAGGAAAAATGTGTTGAGTATAACTAAAATCCTTATATCATGAATTTTTCGCAACCTTGGTTAAATTTAAGAAGTATATTTTGATTAGTACATACAGTCTTTCATTACAGGCAATAATATGTTTAACAGGCAAAAGAAGCTTAATTGGGCTGTTTTCTAAGTCTGTAAAGTAGCTGATTTCACATGCTGATATATTCAGAATTATTTTTAAGAATGTGTTGTGTCATTGTGTCTAAGGAGTTATAATTTCAGAATCACCACTACTGTATTTTCTTTCACTGAAATTGTGGCCTCTGTTTGCTGGCCATTACCCTTTGATCACCATTTTGGTGTCAACACAGAAAATGGACAATAATCTATCCCTCTTGAAAACTATTTGTCATCAAAACAACCAAACTCAGAGCCATCACCTCTGCTAATGATCTGAAAGAGAATACATATCACACACCAAATAGCACATTCAAACATATGTTTTTTGAATTCTTATAAACACTTATCACAGGATATATTGCCCTGGTTATCTCATTGCACCTAGCAACATGCTTTTTTAGTATTATGGTCCTTCTTTTCTATGTATTGCCTAATCCATTTCTGCTTTCTTTTACAGATTAACCTGAATTCTTTCTTTTTCAGTATGTTTTAGTTGGCTATTATTATTCTGTCCCCGTGTTCTAAGCAGTTTCTAGTTTGCCTAAACACTAACTAAAGTTCATCTCTCTACAAGGAACTATGAATTACCTTTTAAAAAACATTTTTTTAAAAAAATGTTTTATTTATTTCTAGGAGAGAGAGAGAGACAGCGTGAGCAGTGGAGGGTCAGAGAGAGAGGGAGTGACAGACTCTGAAACAGGCTCCAGGCTCTGAGCTGGCAGTCAGCACAAAGCCCGACGTGGGGCTCGAACCCACGAACCGGGAGATCATGACTCAAGCGAAAGTCGGATGCTTAACCGACTAAGCCACCCACGCGCCCCTGAATTACCTTTTAAACTCATGCTATTTTTGCCATTCTACCTTATAAAGAACATGGACATATTCTTTTATTGCATAATCTAGTCAATTAAAAAATTGTAACAAATGATAAATGGTAATTGAGAAGTTCTCTGTCAACATTAGATTAGCAAACAAAATACTGAATATATAATTGAATACAACTTATAATAAAGCTGGATCACTATTATTAGTTAAATGTACTTTATAAATTTTATAAACTTTAATGTACTTATATTACAAAGTAGATGCTCCACGTTTAATTAATTAAATTTAAGAAGGAAACATTAAAATCAATGTAATCATTGTTTAAATCTGGGACTTAGACTTAACATTAATTTGCCTCCAGCTTCTTCATAGACTAAGTTACTACTAACAAGTTACGTATCTTGTCTGAGTTCCACTTTTCTTTATCTGTAAAATGGGGAAAGACATAAAATAAAATTAAGAGAACAAGCATGAAAACCAAACAAGAGATATCTATTGAAAATAGAAAATACTTATTAACATCATCACATGGACACATCAAATGTTTAAGAGACAAAAAAATAAAAACCGAAAATAATTCAAGGTGGGAATGCCTGGGTGGCTCATTCAGTTAAGGATCTGACTCTTGGTTTTGGCTCAGGTCATGATCCCAGGGTAGTGAGTTCAGACCCCACACTGGGTTCACTGTTGACAGCATGAAACCTGCTTGGGGTTCTCTCTCTATCTTGCTCTCCCCACCCTACCCATCTTGTGCTTTATTCTCTCTCTTTAAAAAAAAAATGTTTTAAAAAAAGAAAGGAAAAAGAAAGCACAATTTAAAAAATAATAAAGTAAAATAAAATAAAATATTTAAAGTGTTGAATTCACAGGGTTTCTAATGACAATTGTGTCCACAGTATATTTTTGTTTGTGAATATGTATATTGGAGGCAAGGACTCCTTCTGAATGAGGTTGTAAAAAAAGTGTATTTTGAAAGTTAGCATTAGCTTATAGAGAGGAGGCAAGGTGATGAGAGATAAGGGAAAGAAAGGAAGGAAAATGTAGATTATATTTTTCTCCTTCAATATTTTTGTTTCCTTTTATTTAATTACAGATATTGGAGCTCATGAAAGCATTTTAAGAAATAATTTATAGGATATTGTGAGTGATCTACTGATGAAATCTTTGAAGAAAAAGCTGTGCTTTTTCTAGTTTTATAAAATTCATCTCATTATGTTTTCACTTTTCAAAATTGAGAGAATAATATATTGAGTCTACATGATCAAACAGAATGCTTACTGATCGTGGCATTAACTCTATTCAACATTGAGATAGCAAGTTACTTTT
>NW_027532831.1:13230-13455 GCF_008692635.1 Crocuta crocuta
ATAAAATGCTTTGTTGATTTACATAACATTTATAAGATATAACATGACATATATTTAAAAGTTATTAACTTCTTAAAAAGAAAACATAACGTCAATAAAAAAGTTTTTTCTGGGACGCCTGGGTGGCTTAGTCGGTTAAGCGTCCGACTTTGGCTTAGGTCATGATCTCGTGGTTCATGGGTTCGAGCCCCTCGTCGGGCTCTGTGCTGACTGCCAGCTCAGAGC
>NW_027532831.1:13637-14386 GCF_008692635.1 Crocuta crocuta
TTATTGATTTTATAGAATCTCCAAGGTATTTGCTTTTCTTTCTCTTGGTTTTTGTACTCAATAATTTAATTCTCTCTACTGTTCAAAAAATGAATCATAAGCATAAAATACTCTCTATGATAACATATTAAGGACAAATGCAATAATATCACCCTTGAATAAAAACTTTCTTCACTTATGCATTTGTTCCAAATATGTAAGTTGAAGCCTATGACTGTGTACCTCTTTTGGTTATTTTAGAGGCTAAAAAAACTTGTATTTTTAATTGTTTCTAAAAGCTTTTTTCTAACAACAAGATAGATACCCTTACAAGTTATAATTGAACGTTTTGCTCATTTGTTACTTTTTATTCCTTTGCTTGACTTGCAACACATCACATTTTGCTATTCCATAATGCTTATACTAGCAAGTTTCCCACTTCTAATCTGCCAGCTTTAATATGTGGTGTGCTGAAAATCCAATTGCCTAGTCTTGTTCAAAGTATGTTTGGACTTCCTGTAAAGGAATGAAGTAAATGATGGTATCCAGGGAGAATTATCTGTGAGAGAAATGCAAGAATATCAGTTTTTTGGCATTGGTTTTTGATTGCTCAGAGGACATTCTACTTTTTTTTGTTTGTCTGTGTTTCTTCTATTTAGTTTTTCATTTCACAGTAGGTATTCAAGCAGTTATCTTTGTTGGTTGAAGTCTTTATGTTTATTATTTTTATTTAAAAAATGAGGTGGTAGAAAAGTTTACACATATCATGG
>NW_027532831.1:14395-15602 GCF_008692635.1 Crocuta crocuta
ATGGACTGGTATGGATAATGTATATCTGGAAAACATCAAAACAGTAAATAGGTAGCTCTTAGAAAAACCAGTAGGAATGAAAAAAGTATTATTCCTCTATGAAGGAAAACGATAATAGGTTTTCCTTCTAAAATCAGCAAACATGGAAAATAGAATTTGTAACAGTAGATTTTGACAGCTACCATTGGACATTTTTAGAAAAATGCCAAATCACTATAAGGAAATATTTTGTTGCTTCATTTTTGCTAATATGGATCTAGTGCATTTTCAAGCATTTATTGAACATTTTATTGTCAATAGGTAAATATTTTTGCTGCTGTATCAGTCATATATTTTTGAATAAATTTTATGTTTTGTATTTGGTTGCAAATTTACTTGATACTGTCTTCCAACAGAGGTCTAAGTTTCATAAACTCAAATGTGTTCCCATGACAGTGGCCCAGAGCAGCATTCTAGCAGAGTACTAGATGAGGATTGAAAGACAAGCTGATTGGGCATCAGACTTGGACTCAGATCATGATCTTGCAAGTTCATGACTTCCCAGCCCCACATCAGTTCACTGCTGTCAGCCTTTCAATGCAGGGTCTGCTTCAGATCCTCTGTCCCTCTCTCTCTCACCCTACCCACCTCTGTTTTCTCAAAATAAATAATTTTTGCAAAGGAATGAAGAAAGGCCAGTATTGTGTACCTGTTTTGCCAAGTTGCTGTCTTGATGAGTTACGTTTTACCTTTGACCCTCAGGTTCTCACATGGGCGACATTGATTGGTTCAGCATTTCCCAGTTAAGTTCTAAAGCACCTGAGGGATGTGAAGAGCTGTTTTCAAACTAAAAAACAAAAGGATTAGAATAAAAGCAAATGTATTTAAGAGGTACTCTAAATTACATGCTTCCCTTTGCAGTGCTTCTCAGTTATTCCTTGGTTATTCTTCAGTATGACTATTTAATACGGTGCTACTAAACACATTTTTTCCCCCAAAGTGATTTAACCCTGGGACAATTTTTATTTTTATTTTTTAAAATTTTAATGTTTTATTTATTTCTGAGAGATAGTGAGAGAGAGACAGTGTGAGCAGGGGAGGGTCAGAGAGAGAGGGAGACACAGAATCTGAAAAAGACTCCAGGCTCTGAGCTGGCTGTCCTCACAGAGCCCGACGCGGGGCTCGAACCCACGAACTGGGAGATCATGACCTAAGCTGAAGTCGGGCG
>NW_027532831.1:15824-18056 GCF_008692635.1 Crocuta crocuta
TGGGATAATTTTAAAATGCAGCATTGAATAATTTGTGAATCCCTTTTGAGCTAAAAATTACCTAATTACATTTGTGTATTGTATCAGTATCATAAAAAAATTACTATAAACTTGGTAGCTCAAAACAATACATATTTATTCATTATTTTACTGTTCTGTAAATTAGAACTCCAATGTGGGTCTCACTGGGTAAAAATCAGGACACAGTCCATTTCTTGCCAGAAGGCTTCTAGAGACACCATATATTTCTTGTCTCATAGTTTCCTGAAACATCTTTAAAGTCCACAACATTGCATCTCTGTAACCACGTAATTACATTTCCTTTTTGCTCTGAAATCTACTAGGAAAGTTTTACTACTTTAACGGTCTATATAATTACTTTGTATTTATCAAAATAATCTATGAAACTCTCTTCACCTCCAGGTTATTAACTTGATCACAATGACACACTTCCATGGAAGAAGATGGCCACTTCCAGGGATTAGGGCTCAACACCTTTGGAGGCCATTAAACTGCTGATCACACTGTTTGCCTCATGAATCTTTCATTTCTCAGCATTAAAGGGTATGGGGTAGAGCTGGGAAAAAACAAAACACAACTTGGGTGATTATCTTTGTTGTTACCTGCCACTGATTTGAAAAACTCTTGCAGTATGAAATGACTCTCTTGCAAGGAGTTTTATATTCTACATTTTCTTCACCAAAAGAATAATACAGTCCAACAACACAAAAGCCTCTTGAAATTCTATGAAACATTTTATTTTTATCTCTTTTTCTGATACAGACAGGATAATCTCCATGAAAGAAACTGGACTTTGTATTATACTTTATTTTAATATGTAAATTTGTCATACTGGATATCAAATATTAGTTTCAAAACTGAAGCATAAAGGCAAAAAATTAAATGAGCTTATTTTATCATTTTGTTATAGCCATTACCTGACTCAAAAATTTTAAAAAATGAACACATTTTTCAAATTAAAAAATTATTTTTATACCACTAATAATCATCACTTTATAAAAAAAGTGGAAGAGTGTTTCTAATCACTATGTATCTGGCTTTTTAAGGCCCTTTATTAGAAAAGAAACACAAATTTCTCACCATTGATGATATGTTTATCTCCAAGAAAAGAATGAGATTAAAAAGTAAGTTTGCATTAATTATTTTTCAAATCTTTTGGTCAGGCTCATGTTTAAGATCTTTTGGGCTACATATATACTATAATATGGTACAGCAATTCCACTCTGCATAAGAATGTTAAAAATATATGTTGACACAAAAACTTGTACATGATTGGAGAAGCAGTATTAGAAATAATTAAAAGGGAGAAATAATCCAAATGTTCGTAAACAGATAAATAAAATATACTCAGTAAAATCACAGAATGGAATATTATTCAGGCTTTAAAAGGACCATAGTAAAACATGGGTGGATGTTGAACATACTATGCGATATGAAAGAAGCCAGTCATATGGGGTGCCTGGGTGGCTTAGTCGGTTGAGCCTCCGACTTTTGCTTAGGTCATGATCTCGAGGTTCGTGAGTTCGAGCCCCGCGTCGGGCTCTGTGCTGACTGCCAGCCCAGAGCCTGGAGCCTGTTTCGGAGTCTGTGTTTCCCTCTCTCTCTGACCCTCCCCTGCTCACGCTGTCTCTCTCTCTCTCTCTCTCCTAGAAATAAATAAAAATTAAAAAAAAAATAAAGAAGCCAGTCATAAGGGCCATATTTAATTCATATGAAATACACAGAATAAGCAAATCCATACAAACAGAAAGAAGGTTAGTTGTTTCCAGAGGTAAAGTTAGAGGACAATAAAAAGTGACTGCTTAATGGATGAGTTCTAGGGGATGATGAAAAAGTACTAGTATTGGATAATGAAGATAGTTGCAATGTACTGAGTACAATAAGAACTACTAAATTATACATTTTTTTAAATATGTTTTTATTGTATTTATTTCTAGGAGAGAGAGAGAGAGACAGCGTGAGCAGGGGAGGGTCAGAGAGAGAGGGAGACGCNGAGAAAGAAAAAAGTAGAAAGAGAGAGAGAGAGAAGGAGACAGAGAGAGAAGATGAGCAGAGAGAAAGCAAGGAGACACAGAATCCAAAGCATGTTCCAGGCTCTGAAGTGTCAGCACAGAGCCCAACATGGGCCTCAAACCCACAATCTGTGAGATCATGACCTGAGCTGAAGTCAGAGTCAGATACTTAACTGACTGAGTCACCCAGGTGCCCTAT
>NW_027532831.1:18072-20499 GCF_008692635.1 Crocuta crocuta
TATTATACTATATGTTATAACTTATAAAAACAATTTCCGGTAAGCTTCCTTGCTTAAAGCATTATCAGCAAAAAATTCCTGAGAAAGACCAGACACTGAACTTTCTAGACAAGGTTTTTTAAAACAATTGCCTTAAAGGTACCAAAAGAATAAAAGGAAGAAGACATTGGGGAACCCAAGTACACAACGTGAACAAAATAAAAATATCTATAAAGTTAGACAACAAATGAACCCACAATGAAATTCTGGAGTGGAAAAGAACAATAGCTGTAGTTAAAAAAAAAATCAGTAGAGGTATTCAAAAATCAGATTAGAAGGAGCAGGAAAAAATATTTAATAAGCTTAAAAGGAGAAAAATAGAAATACATATGAGAAACAAAAATGATTGATGAAAAGAACAGAACTTAGGAGACCTAAAGACACTGTCATGTGGGCTCACATATAGATTGTAGGAGTTCCAATACAGAAGAGAAAAAGATTGGGGAGAGGAGAATTCCTTGTGGCAATAATGGATGAAAACTTCCCAGATTAGATGAACATGAATATAAACACTCAAAACCTTAACAAGCTTCAAAGAGATACACACTGACATTATACTCTATCAGAATCTCACTCTTTTTAAAAAAATGGGTATACAATAATTCCTCTTAAAATTCAAATAAAATGTCAAGAGACTAAAACAAAACTATCCTGAAAAGGAAGAAGAGGGTCAGAAACATTGCATTCCTAAATCAAAACTTACCATAAAATGATAGTTATGAAAACAGTGTGGTACTGGCATTAACACAAATACAAATCAATAAATTAGAACAGAAAGACAAGATATGAATCTCACATATGTGATCAAGTAAGTCTTGTCATAGTTTTCTTATTACCCAATGTGTAAACAACAGTTTTATCCAAAAATAATGCCGAAAAACTGCAATGCATGCAAAAGAACAAAGTTGGAACCTTAATTTAAGACATACACAAAAATTGGTTTTAAATAAGAGATCAAAGTTCTGGGATGCCTACGGGTCTCAGTAAGTTAAGCATCCAACTTGGGCTCAGGTCATGATCTGATGGTTTCTGGGTTTAAGCCTGACGTCGGGCGCTGTGCTGACAGCTCAGAGCCTGGAGCCCGCTTCAGATTCTGTCTCCCTCTCTCTCTGACCCTCCCCTGTTTGCACTTGTGTCTCTCTCTCAAAAATAAATAAATACTAACTTCTTAAGAAAAAATTCAAAGTCCTAAATATAGAAGATAAAATTATAAAACTAGGGCAAAATCTTCCCAACTTTGGTGTTGGCAATGATTTCCTGACATGATATCAAAAGAATAGGCAGCTACAAAATAGAAAAATTGGGCTTTATTGAAAACTAAAGATGTATGTGCATGAAGGGTCACTATGCACAGAGTGAAAAAGACAATCCACAAAATGGAAGAAAATACTTGCTAACCACATCTTAAAGTAGTTTAATACAGATATACAGAATACTTACAGAGCTCCAAAAATCAAACAGGAATAAAATTCAATTACACAATGGAACTCATTCCTCAGGAGGGAGGGATGATGGTGGAATAGGAGAAACTTAAGGTCATTTCACCCATTTCATACAACTAGGTAACATTTGCATTATTATATACAACCCAGACATCTATCTGAACTAACAAAACAAATTCAGTAGAGAAGAGGCTATACTGAAGAAAATAGGTAGGGTAGAGACCTAGTAGGCAACTAAATGGACCATGGCCCTTCCATGGGAGGGAGTAAGTCATGGGCACAGCAAAAGGAGATAAATAGAATAACACACCAGAAATCCCACTTAGGGAAGATAATTCTCGTAATATTTGGCTTTGAAAACCAGAGGGAACAAATTTCATGATCTCTTACAATTAAAGAGATGTAAAGCCCAGACTTTTTTTTCTTTTTAATAGTTTATTGTCAAGTTGGTTTCCATATAACACCCCGTGCTCATCCCTACAAGTGCCCTCCTCCATGCCCATCACCCCCTTCCCCTCCCTCCCACCCCCATCAGCCCTCAGTTTGTTCTTAACATTCAAGAGTCTCTCATGCTTTGCCTCTCTCCCTCTCCCCAACTATTTTTCCTCTTCTTCTCCCCCTGGTCTTCCGTTAAGTTCCTCCTAATCCTCCTATACACTTAAACATATGCTTGATTTATTTCACTCAGCATAACACCCTCAAGGTCCATCCATGTTGCTACACGTGGCCAGATTTCATTCTTTCTCATTGCCATGTAGTATTCCATGGTATAGATAAACCACATCTTCTTGATTCATTCATCAGTTGATGGACATTTAGGCTCTTTTCATATTTTAAAGCCTGGACTTTTAAAAACCAACAGGCTTGGTTATGGGGAATCCTATGGGTAAGAAAACACAGAGTGCCTGCCCTTAAATACACTAACACCACTAACATTTTCACAGAG
>NW_027532831.1:20597-25336 GCF_008692635.1 Crocuta crocuta
TAACACCACTAACAGCTTCACAGAGATACCACATAGAAGTAAGAGTCTGAAAAATTCCTCGAGCATTAGGGAGGGAGAGTAATCTACAAATCTCAGTATGTCCCAGAGAGACAATGTTTACTGATGGACTTCTCTAGGAATAAAGGAACTGGAACTGCATTATCTTCCTCTCTTCCCAGTATCAGCACATGGCCACCTTCAGAAATGAGTAACATGCCTATGTTCACTACCTAACTTTCTTATATTAAGCCCTGACCCTGAGACCCAGGCTTGCCTTAGTCCTAGTGCAGTGAGTCCCCTCTCACTGTCCTCTCCAAGACTTTGCCTTCACTGTATCTCCTAACCCATAACCTTTTATCACATCAGTAGTAGTAGTAGTAGTCTCTTTTCTACAAAAGACATTATTAAAACTGTGTCCCACCCCAGGTGGCCCAGTCACACAGTAGCATGTTCCCTCTGCTCTGTACACAAAGCTTGTGGGCACTGCAGGTTCTACTCCTGTGTCTTCTTCCTGGCTAGAGATAATTAAAAGTGGAGCCACAAACCTGATGGTGAGCAAGCAGTCCAACAGGGGCCAGTGCCACTACAAAGTGACTCCTTTCCTGGGGTTAGCAATAGACAACCACACACTCCATGTTCCCCAAGAGCAGGCTGGTGACAGAGAATGTCACTGAATGAAGCAGTACTAACCAATTAAAACTTCTGAGGGGAAAAATACTCTAAAATAACCTGTAGTCTTGTTCTAGTGTATCTCTGGCAAATACATGGTCTGACCAACTCAAGCCTCAGGTAGCCTCAGACTGATCAACTAATACCACAGGGAGCAAACCTTGCACATAAGAGGTCAAGAAAGCCATTGCAGATGACTGGAGTAAAGGCAAAAGCACCCAATACAACAGTAAGATGCAGACTAATACATAGAAGACACCCCACAGGTGCCAGGTTCAGATGAACAGAAGACATCACACTGCAGGGTACTAGAGGACCACTAGTTTGAAGAGTAGATATAGCTGACTTGCCTAACACCAAGAATAAGACATGGAAAATTAGACAAACTTGGCAGGGAGAGGATTATGTCCCAAATGAAAGAATATGACAAAATCACAACAAGAGACCTAAATAAACAAATAAAAGTAACATGTCTGAATTTAAGAGAATTTAAGGTAATGATCATAAAAATATTTACTGGACATGAGAAAACAGTGGAGGACACCAAAGAATCTTGCCATTTTCTTGAACATGGATGGAACTGGAGGGTATTATACTAAGTGAAATAATTCATTCAGAGAAAGAGAGATAATCATAAGATTTCACTCCTATGTGGAATTTAAAAAACAAAATAGATGAACATATGAAAAGGGAAGGAAAAATAAGACAAAACAGAGAGGGAGGCAAACCATAAGAGACTCTTAAATAGAATAAACTGGGTTGCTGGAGAGGGGGTGGGGCAGGGGATGAGCTAAATGAGTGATGGGCATTAAGGACACTTGTTAGGATGAGCACTGGGTGTCATATGTAAGAGATGGATCACTGAGTTCTACTTCTGAAACCAATACTACACTATTACGTTAAGTAACTTAAGTTTAAATAAACTTTTAAAAAGATTAACAAATAAAACCAAAAAGAAACAGAAGAAAGTAAATAATAAGGATTAGAACAGAGATAAATAATATAGAAACTAAAAATAACAAGAAGAAAAACAACGATCAAGAACAGGAAGATCAGTCGTCTGGGAGAAAATGGTAGAGGAATTTTAGGACCAGAAACTTTCATTGTAACACACACATTACTAAATAGCTATCAAATCATCTTAAATACCCCAGAAATAAACCTGGAGTCTGACCAAACAAATTCTACAGCTGAAGGGATATAAAGGACACATCAAAGAAAGTAGGAAGCGTGGAGACCTGCATTGGGGAGAAATATATAGTGGATGTGACAGACAAGAGGGATCTTTGATCATAGGGAAAGGTGAGAGAGAAGAGCACACAGGGGAGCAGACAAGAATTACATTTCTTGGGGCGCCTGGGTGGCTTAGTAGGTTAAGCGTCCGACTTTCGCTTAGGTCATGATCTCGCGGTTCGTGGGTTCGAGCCCCGCGTCGGGCTCTGTGCTGACTGCCAGCTCAGAGCCTGGAGCCTGTTTCAGTCTGTGACTCCCTCTCTCTCTGACCCTCCCCTGCTCACTCTGTCTCCTAGAAATAATAAAAAAAAAAGTTTAAAAAAAAAGAATTACATTTCTTAAAGGCATTGACTGGGAAAATTAGAGGGACTAAATTTTATTCAGTTTTGCAACCAGCTGGGTTTAAGGCCTAGAGTTGTAAAGGCTTGGCTGGGATAGAGCCTATAAGGCATTAACCTACTTCTGGAGAGAAGGCAGGCAAGCATGCCAGAAGCCAACAGTGTGTAAACAGTGATCTAAAGCATGCCTGGAGCACACAGGAGTAGATTGGTCACACTTCCTGGACTACATCCTTGGGAGGTGGTATTCATGGAGAAAGTTCTCTGGAAACAAAGGAACCAGCTCGTGCCACTTCCCACTCTTGACTCAGCATAAACATACAGCCATCTGCTGGAGGTAATGCAGCACAGACACTGGTTGTCTAACTTGCTTATTAAGTCTCACCTCCTATATTGTGACACAACTGCACTGTCAATCAAGTTTGTTCCAGTCCCATCACAGCAGGTCCCTTCTGATTTTTAGACCAGAACAAATCTCACCCACTACACATTTATAGCAGCAGTATCAACAATAGCCAAATTATGGCAAGAGCCCAAATCTCTACCAACTGGAGATACATACAACGTTATATAATGCAATATTACTAAGCCATCAAAAAGAATGGGATATTGCCATTTGCAACAACATGGATGGAGCTAGAATATTCTATGCTAAGCAAAATAAGTCAGTTACAGAAACACAAAAATATGATTTCACTCATGTGGAATTTAAGAAACGCAACAGATGAACATGGTGGGGGTTATGGAGAGACAGTGAGAGCCAAATCAGGCAACAAACTTTAACTACAGAGAACAAACTATTGGTTACAGCAGGGGGGGTGGATGGAGGTATGAGTTAAGTAGATGATGGAAATTAAGGACGGTACTTATAATGAGCACTGGGTATGTATGGAACTGTTGGGTCACTAAATTGTACACATAAAGCTACTATTACAGTTTAACTATAAATAAAATTTAAATAAAAACCATTTCTGAAAGGAGAAAAAAGAGTTCAGGAGAAGGACAGTTAGAGGAGGCCAAGAGCTGACCATATTTCACTGATTTCTGCCTTTTTCATCATCAAATTCTGCTTGAAACCACCAACACAGCCACTCCTTCCAAGATGGAATCTCTGATCCTGTTCTGTGTGTTCATGTGAATCACACAGACAGAGACCCTCAGCTGAAGAAAGAGGAAAACTACCTTGGCAATAATGAAAAATGTGTACTAAACATTATCATAGTGATCACAGATTCTTCTTAGAAAAGCTATGTTCAGTGTCACCTTGTCTTGGTTTAGTTGTAGGGTGAGATGAAGCCTGTCCTCCCTTCCTTCCACAGGTAGCTTTGGTGGGACTTAAGAGGCCTGTTTCCCTTTCAAAACACAAACCAGCAAAAAACCAAAACCACGAAAAAAAAACAAACCAAAATAAAAAACGTTCTTTCACCAGAATCATAGTGGTCTCAAGGCTGAAGCCACTTCCCTGAATGGTTTTTGCTGAAAATATCTGAAAGCCACAAATGTCCTCAGTAACCAGAGTAAAGGACCAATATTGGGAGTTAGCAATGGACAGGCCAAAAGGCCTTGGAAGAAAACTCTTGCAATGCAGATAGATTGGAAAAATAAGAGATTGAAAACCCACGTGGAATAAAGAGAGTTGAGAACTCGATATACATGCTGAGGCTGGAGAAAGGCTTAGGAAAAGACATGAGAAAATTCCATGTTTTTAACACCGATTTGGAAGATCTGTGGAAGCAGAAACTGAAGGTTAACAAAGTTTGCAACTCACTAGCTAAGAGCTGACAGAATGCCACATTTCAATAATAGCCTGCAAACAGTGGAAGAATATTTTTCTTTATTTTTCCTGTTCCTTTTAGGTATTTTCTTATACTCTAGGCAGTTAGATAAACCCCAACAAAACACGAGTTAAGCTTTAAATTAATGAAACACAGAATTCAATAGTTACATGTGACAATTGATATAGATTTTACAAAAATAGTTTAGAAAACCATTAAACAACCTAAGCAAACAACATGACAAAACGAGGAGTAAAACAAACCCAGACAGCAAAAACAACTGGATTTCTAGAATTGTCTCATTACAATACACAAAATATTCAGTTTTCTACAAAACTGATGAGATATGAGAAGAAACACAACACTGTGGTATTTTGCAAGGGAAAAAGAAAAATTTAACAGCACAAATAATGAATTTAATAGACATAAACTTTAAATCACTGCTCAAAATATGCTCAAAAGTTAAAGGAAATTATGGACAAAACACTACAGAAGCACTATTTTTATATTTATCTGCTATTACTTGCATAGGGCCTTATAAATATAAATAGAACAAATTAAATATAACGTAGTAAAATTACTAACCCATTTACTTATATAATGTTTATCATATTATAAATAATTGCATCAAAGTATTCAGTGAATAATAAAAACATAGATCACAAAAGAAAAGGAAGAAGAGTCTTTTTTTTTTTTACAAATAGTTTATTGTCAAATTAGTTTC
>NW_027532832.1:0-3186 GCF_008692635.1 Crocuta crocuta
GTACGGAGCTCCTTACTTCTCCGCCATCTTGCCCCTCCTCCAATAATAACTCATTTTATCAAGATAATTTTGGTCAAAGAACTATAATGTATAACATATTGCTTTCTATCCTCATTTTTAAAAATGTCTGACATAGACGTATTTAATTAAATGCAATAAAAACAGGTACTTCAAATTGTCAGTGAGTTGCTAAAGTTCCATTATTATGCTATAACTGTAAGTATGCATAATTCAAACTGCTAAAACTTCTATGGACATATTTTATGCTTAGAGCTTAGGCAAGGTTAGACAGGACAGCAGATGGTATCATGGCTTTCCTCAAATTATTGAGATTACTGACATAATAATAAAGCAATTTGTGCTTTTGTCTTATTACCCAAATCTATATCAGTTTGAAGATTAGTCATGTTAATAGCTAAATAAAATCTTCTTTATATAAGATGTCTAAAACAAAGACCATTCTAAGTGAGGGAGTGAAATAGTTGTGATATATGCAATTCTACTTCAGTTCACCCTGTATTGATTCACTGAAAGTTATCTCCCTATAAATCTATGCTACTTATAATTTGAATGGTCTGAAACAAGCAGCATAAGCATTGCTCAGGAGTCTGTTAGAAATGCAGACTGTCAGGCCCCCAGACATAGAGACTCAGAATTTGCTTTAACAGGATCCCCAAATGATACACACTAAGGTTTATATGACCATTTTGGGTGATTTGTATTCACATGAAAGTTTGTATGACCACCTTGCCAAATTTTCTAAATTTATCAAGTTACCAAAAGCCTGTTTTAAGGAATAGTGTTGAATTTACTTAATTAATATATTCAATACCTGTATTCTTCTTAACAACATTTTAAGTAATGTTCAGTTGGTCAAAAGCTAAGGGTCATTGAATAGCAGAATCTTCTATAAACTATTCTTTTAAATAACATATTTATAAGTAAGATAACTTTGAATAAAATGAAGTAATTTAAATATATTTGCAAATATATCAATAAAGGATACATTCATAAGGGTATTCATTTAATGTGTATTCTTAGCCTTTGAAAACAAATCCTATTTTTTGGCAAATTGCTAAATTTAGTAAATTTAGAAAATTGGCCATTGACCATTGGTGAAATGGTCATTTGACAAATTAAACTTTAGGCTAAATGGTATTTGGTTAATTGATTTTCAGTGATCAGCTTGTTTCCAGTGGGTAATACCCAGCATGGCAAATCTGTAAGTATTTGAACTATACTTCTCTTTTTTCACTGATTTTAAAACCATGAGTAAACTGATTAATATTCAGGCAATATTCAGTAGGATTAAGAGCAGACCTACGTTTGAGTACTCCATCCACTCCCTGTATGATATTGATTAAATTATTTAACTATCTAAGACTATGTTTCCCTAGTCTACAGGACTGTTGTGTAATTAATAATAATTCAGAAGTTCCTAGTGTGTATTATTCTCAAGTTTTTATTTAATTCCTAGTTAGTTAGCATACAGGGTAATATTAGTTTCAATATGGAATTTAGTGATTCATCACTTACATAAACACCCAGTGCTCATCACAAAAATTTCCCCCCATAATACCCATCACCTATTTAACCCATCACCCCAACACCCCCTGTCCAGTAAACCTGTTTATTTCCTATATTTTAGGTATGTTTTCTGGTTTACCTCTCTTCTTTTTTTATTCCACGTTCATCTCTTTTGTTTCTTAAGTTTCACATATGAAATCATATGCTATTTGTCTTTCTCTGACATATTTCACATAGCATAATACTCTAGCTCCATCCACGTCATTCCATATACACACACATACATACCACCCTTCTTCTTTATCCATTCATAAGTTGATGGACATTTGGGCTCTCTCCATAGTTTGGCTAGTATTGATAATGCTGCTATAAACACCGGGGTGCATGTACCCCTTCAAATTTGTATTTTAGTATACTTTGGGTGAATACCTAATAATGCAATTGCTGGATCATAGGGTAATTCTATTTTTAACGTTGTGAGGAACGTCTATACTGTTTTCCACAGTGGCTACACCAGTTTGCATCCCCAAGAACACCTGTTTTTTCCTGTGTTGTTGACTTTAGCTATTATGACTGGTGTGATGTGATATCTCATTATAGTTTCGATGTGTATTTTGCTGATGATAAGTGATGTTGAGCATCTTTTCATGTATCTTTTGGCCATCTGGATGTCCTCTTTGGAAAAAAATTCTATTCATGCCTTCCGCCCACTTATTAACTGAATTATTTGAAGTTCTTTATATATTTTGGATACTCATCCTTTACCAGATATGTCATTTGCAAATATCTTCTCCCATTCTATAGATTGCCTTTTAGTTTTGTTGTTTCCTTCCTTGTGCAGAGCTTTTTATTTTGATAAGTTTCAATATTTCATTTTTGCTTTTGTTTTCCTTGCCTCAGAAGACATATCTAGAAATAAATTGCTACAGCCAATGTCAAAGAGGTTACTGCTTATGTCCTCCACTAGCATTTTTATGGTTTCAGGTCTCACATTTGGGTATTTCATACATTTTGAATTTATTTTTGTTCACGGTGTAAGAAAGTGGTCCAGTTTCATTATGTTGCATGTTGCTGCCAATTTTCCCAACACCATTTGTTGAAGAGACTATTTTTCTCAGTGGATATTCTTTCCTGCTTTGTTCAAAGATTAATTGACCACACAGTTGTGGGTTTATTTCTGAGTTTTCTATTCTTTTCCACCAATATATGTGTCTGTTTTGGTGCCAGTACCATACTATCTTGATCACTAAAGCTTTGTAATATAACTTGAAGTCCAGGATTCTGATGCTTCCACCTTTACTTCTCTTTTTCAAGGTTGCTTTGGTAATTCAAGGTCTTTTGTGGTTCCATACAAATTCTAGGATTGTTTGTTCTACCTCTGTGAAAAATGGTGGTGTGGGGAGTAAGTTCAGGAATTTCCTGAGCTTGCATTGATGGGTTAACAAGGCATAAAGAATTAGAAAGGCATAGGACGAACACATCCAAATCTGGGTAAACAAGATTAGGTAAGTAAGATTAGGTAAACAGGCAAAGGCCCTCCTGTATAGAACAAAAGTATAGGGCAACAGCAGAAAGCTGCTTTCACAGGAAGGAAGGACCAAATTAGGTAAACAGGTAAATAGGGCTATAGACAGCAGGGGTGGTGGTGGGGGTGGTGGT
>NW_027532832.1:3201-6557 GCF_008692635.1 Crocuta crocuta
AGCTAATTAGAAAAAGAAAGATGCCTTGTTGACCCTGATGTAACAAGCTCTGTCTTTCTTGTCCCCTAGGCCAGTTTAGGTAAACAGAGGTGGGGCCTCATGTTTGCTGTAAACAACCTTCCACTCAGCACCAGAATCTTGTTTTCTATTAACCCAAACCCCTAACACTGCATATCTCAAAAACTCCCTTTCCCCCATGCCCATGAGTTAATGTTCCCGGTTTCACTGTCTCTCTATGTACGCCCATCATGCTTTCAAGGCTTCTGATCCTAATAAAAACAGAGCAAGGATCTTTACTTAGGGCTCTTGTCTCCTCCCGGACATTAGCTTCTCTTGCATTTTTAATCCTGCGTCCAGCTCTCTTGCTGGACAAGAGAGACCTTCAGACCCAGAGTCTACGACAAACCACAAGAAAAGAATCTGGAAAGANCTGACCAGCACTGGATCACAAGATGTGTAACTGAGCACTTTGTTTTATTTTATTTTTTATTATTTAAAAAAATTTAGTATTTATTTATTTTTTGAGAGAGAGAGAGAGCGAGCGAGTGAGGGAGGGAGAGAGAGAGAGGGAGACAAAGAATCTGAAACAGGCTCCAGGCTCCAAGCTGTCAGCACAGAGCCTGACGCGGGGCTTGAAACCACAAGCTGTGAGATCATGACCAGAGCTGTCTGGCCGCTTAGCCGTCTGAGTCACCCAGGCGCCCCTATGCTTTTTTAACCCATCAGTGCAGGCTCAGGGAATTCCTAAACTTATTCCCCACATGATGGTAGTATTTTGACAGGGATAGCATTAAAAGTGTAGATTGCTTTGAGTAGTGTAGACATTTTAACAATATTTGTTTTTCCAATCCATGAACATAGAATCTTTTTCCATTTCTTTGTGTTATCTCTAATTACTTTCAACAGTGTTTTATAGTTTTCAGAGGACAGATCGTCTACCTCTTTGGCTAGGTTTATTCCTAAGCATCTTAAGTTTTTTGGTGCAATTGTAAATGAGACTGAGTCTGATTTCTCTCTCTGCTGCTTCATTATTGATGTATAGAATTGAACAGATTTCTGTACATTGATTTTGTATCCCCTAATTTTACTAAATCTGTATATCAGTTCTAGGAATTTTTTGGTGGAGTTTTTTGAGTTTTCTATATAGAGTACCATGTCATCTGCAATTAGTGACAGTTTGACCTCTTCCATGACAATTTGGATGCCTTTAATTTCTTCTTGTTGTCTGATTGCTAAGGCTACTACCTCCAGTATTATGTTAAATACTGGACATCGTTGTCTTGTTCCTGATAGCAGAGGAAAAATCTGTGGGCTTTATGAAGCTGCAGTATGTTTCTTGTATCCCTACCTTGTTCAGAGGTGTTTTTTTTTCATCATGAATGGATGTTATACTTTTCCAAACGCTTCAGTGGCATCTATTGAAAGGATCTTATGGTTTTTACCCATTTATTAATGTGGTGTATTACACTGACTGATTTGCAAATATTGAAACACAGCTGGCATCCCAGAAATAAGTCCCACTGCAATGTGGTGAAATAATTCTTTCAAATGTGCCACTGGATTCAATTTGCTAGTATTTTGTTGAGAATTTTTGCACTCAATTCATCAAAGATACAAGCCTGTAGTTCTCTTTTTTAGTGGAGTCTTTCTGGTTTTGGAATCAGGGTAATGCTGGCCCATAGAATGGATCTGGAAGATTTCCTTCCATTTCTATTTTCTGGAATAGTTTCAGAAGAATATGCATGAACTCTTCTTTAAATGTTTGGTAGAATTCAGCTGTGAAGCCATCTGGCCCTGGACTGGCCTTGAGGGCGAAGAAAGCAGTGCTGAAAGGTGTCCAGTCACACAAAAAAAGATCTGCATGTCAATGAACAAAATCAGGAGACTCTATATGCTGGCGAGGATGTGGAGAAATGGACACCCTCCTACACTGTTGGTGGGAATGTAAACTGGTGCAGCCCCTCTGGAAAATAGTGTGGAGGTTCCTCAAAAAATTAACAATAGAACTCCCTTATGACCCAGTAATAGCGCTGCTAGGAATTTACCCAAGGGATCCAGAAATGCTGGTGCATAGAAGCACATGGACCCCAATGTTCATAGCAGCACTCTCAACAATAGCTAAAACATGGAAAGAGCCTAAGTGTCCATGCACGGACAAATGGATCGAAAAGATGTGGTTTATCTATACAATGGAATACCACATGGCAATGAGAAAGAATGGAATCTGGCCATGTATNCATGTAGAAAAGTTTCTTTTAAGAAAAACATTTATTTGTTTTCAATGGAAAACTTCTTATAGTGTGCAATTGTAGAACCTGAATATATTTCCCTTGTGTTTATCAAATCAATGGCCATATATATAGGGCCAGTTTGATACCTAGACAAGTCAGGCAAGACCTTGTCTTGCCTCTCCAAACCACTGCTCCCACCAACCTAATGAAGGGCCTGAAATTTCACTAATTCTCCCTTTCACTTAAAAAATGTTATCTTCCATGGACTGCCTATTAACATAACTTTTTAAATCATGAACAGTCTTTACTCCATAAACCCATATAAATTAATGAGTTAAACTTACAGTAAGACAGAGTATATAGAACATAATTCTGACAAGAGAAGGGCAATCAAGATATGAGGCCAAGTCAAAGGACTGCAAGTTAGAACAGTATAATTTAAAGGAGATTCTGGCAAATAAGGTAAAGTATGAATACCTATATTTCCACTGGCAAAAGAGACATATAAAAAGGGAGAAAGAAGGAAGATAGATGTGAACTGTGCCTATATTTCAATTTTGCCTTAGGGAAGTACTGGTAATTTTGTTTGGATGTATCCATATCACCATATTCTGATTTGCATATTTTTAAATTTAAACTTTCTTATGTGAAAATGCTCGCCTTTCGAATTTTTCAGGATGATATGCAGAATGAATAATCCATACTTATTTTACAATATGGTTATGAAGGTACCTGGGGAGCTGAGGATCCAGAATAGAGATGGCATGCAAAATGGTAGAGCTGCTCTTTAGGGAGAATAAATGAAGATAACCATTGGGAGTAGAAATCTATTTTTTCCTATCTTTCAAGGGCACAAATGTGATTGCCTTTAGCTCTTGAGCAAGACTTTGGGGGCTCTCTATAAGCAGTTTTTAGTGGTACACCACTAGAAATCATGAAAGAGACATCAGAATCAGTTCTTCCTCTTAAAAAAATGTTCCCACAGAGGATTTTGATATGTCATTAAAGATACTCACAGGGCATTTATCAGTTGATTATAGCTATTTTAAACTCCTCTAAAGGGTCCTGTTTGATTCTTATAGAAAGATTTATATTCTGTGCTTGGCTTTGAGTTGTTTTCTACTA
>NW_027532832.1:6586-7699 GCF_008692635.1 Crocuta crocuta
ACTATAGGTTCAATATAAAGTGATCTGTTTTAGCCGTGGTTGCTTTTACCGGAGTACTCTGGCAAAATGCAAGAAATTAAATGCTGGTAAAATGTATGTATGGTGGAAAAAAATATGAAGGGTGGAAAGCAAGGGACAGTCAGAAAGGTACCAAGATAAGGAGTAACTATCTTTTTTCAAAAAACAAAATATCCACAGGTCATGAAAATGTGAGTTTTGTAGAATATTGCCTGTATTTTAGATCAAGTCACCAACTGTTAAATCATTAATTTAAAAGATACCTACTTAAAGTGAGTGAGGACCCCCAATCTCCAAAGTTCATAGTGCAGAGCCTGTGGCCTCCAGAACAAATGGTCCTCCATAATGACCACCTATTCTTTGCCTTTCTTTCTAAAAATGTGGGGTTTATCTGGTGTACATGAACTAAGGGTAGAGAATTTGAAATATATTGAGTTGATAGCTCTATATTCTGTTAATAGTCTTTCAATCTTGTTGAACTAATAATGTCATTAAGGGTGTTTGGCCATTTCATGCTCAGCATCCCTCCTCATCAGGGAAATACAAATCAAAACCACACTGAGATACCACCTCACGCCAGTCAGAGTGGCTCAAATGAGCAAATCAGAGAACTCGAGATGCTGGCGAGGATGTGGAGAAACGGGCACCCTCCTACACTGTTGGTGGGAATGTAAACTGGTACAGCCCCTCTGGAAAACAGTGTGGAGGCTCCTAAGGAAACTGACAATATAACTCCCCTATGACCCAGCAATAGCACTGCTAGGAATTTACCCAAGGGATACAGAAATGCTGGTGCATAGGAGCACATGGACCGCAACGTTCATAGCAGCACTCTCCACAATAGCTAAAACATGGAAAGAGCCTAAGTGTCCATCCACAGATGAATGGATCAAGAAGATGTGGTTTATCTATACCATGGAATACTACATGGCAATGAGAAACAATGAAATCTGGCCATGTGTAGCAACCTGGATGGACCTTGAGGGTGTTATGCTGAGCGAAATAAGTCAGGCAGAGAAGGACAAATATCGTATGTTCGCATGTAATAGGAGGATTAGGAGGAACTTGATGGAGGAACAAGGGGGAGAAAAGGGC
>NW_027532832.1:7718-7968 GCF_008692635.1 Crocuta crocuta
AGGGTGTTTGGCCATTTCTTTGTCCTATGTAGACTGAAAATTCAGTATCTGCCAGTATGTGAGTTACTGGCCTAGAAAGCTTTGTGAGAAGGGCATTTTGGGCACACTTGTTACCATATGCCATTTTTATCCATGTTTTAATTTAGATACCTTAAATCTTTCTGGAGCAATACAGGGAAGGATGGAAAGGAAGGAAAGAATAAATAGAAAAAAAAAAAAGAGAGATGAAAGGAGGTTGGTTTCCAGGAAG
>NW_027532832.1:8255-11156 GCF_008692635.1 Crocuta crocuta
GGAAGGCTATAGAATTTCAGTTTAACCATTTCACCTATTTTTCACTACTGTAATTTTAGCTGGAAAGAGGAGGTTAAACAGAAGAGAATATCTCCAATGAAAAAAATAGTCTCCTTAAAGCAAAAAGGAAAATAGGTTTCTACTCTCTAATGTTAAAAAGAACTGCCCAGTCTCCCATTTCATTTGCAGTTGACTCATGTCTTAGATCCGGGTCCTAGAAGCAGAGCTTGAGGTAGAAATTCTTATGTAAGTGATTTACTGAGGGACTGCTCTCAGAAGGATCTTGTAAAAAAATAAAGGAACCAAGATAGAGCAGAGGAAATGCAAAGGGAAGATGTGGTGTCAGCTGGAGACTGGCTTCAGCTTGATCTCCTGGGGAGTTCCAAAGTTTGATTTTCACCTCAAGACATGATGGCCAGGCTTTGGTACATCAGTTTCAATCAGTCATTGCCTGCAAATTGTCTCATGCCCCACAGTAAGGGGTGTTGCTGTCCCATGCAAACCAGTTCCCCCTCTCAAGGTCAACTGTTTCCAGAGAAGGGTGTAGCTGTGAGCCTTATCATCTGACATTCACAGCAGCTAGCAAATGGATGTATCAGTTCAATAAACAGGATGTGAGGGAGGCAGCATCTACTACAAGCCCTTTAACTCTAATACCAGAAAGTTAGATGGCACTAAGATTTTAGAGCAATACAAACAGCCTTATCATAGGAATCCTTTTGGGCTAGTGCTATTACCACCTAGCTTCCAGGGCTCTTATTGGAGTCTTTACAAGGAAAAATTTATGACAAGTTTCTAGGAGCTCTTATATAATATGGCATTTTCTTATTAGTCATACCTCCACATCTCATGCTTTGGAAGAGGTTCTTTTTTTAATTTTTTAGGAAAGTTTCTTTTTTTCTTTATTTTCTTTTTTGTTTATGTTTTAGTTAGCTAATACACAGTACAATATTAGTTTCAGAAGTGGTTCCTAACTGCAATCCATCAGGTATAATCTTAAAAATTATGGGGTATCTGGGTGGCTCAGTCAGTTGGCTATCCGACTTCACCTCAGGTCATGATCTCACAGTTTGTGGGTTCGAGCCCCATATCAGGCTCTGTGCTGACAGCTCAGAGCCTGGAGCCTGCTTCATATTCTGTGTCTCCCTCTCTCTCTTCCCCTTCCTCATTTGCACTCTGTTTCTCTCTCAAAAATAAATAAACATTAAAAAATTATAATATAGTTTTGAACCATTCTCCATAAGGCCTAGTAGGAAAACTCCTAATAGGATACGAAAATATACTTTGAGATTCCTTTTAAACCAAGATAGAAGAACAAAAGATTCTTTTGTTTTCTAATAGATTTTATTCTTGAAAAAGGGCTATGCATTTACCATCCCGGGTTTGTATCATTTCTGGAAAGCCTTTTAACACGATGTTGAAACTAAGATTGTGATTTTATTTCTCTCCCTTAGCCCTTATACTGTCAATTCTGAGTCTTTCAATGAGAGATATATTTCTCCCATTCATTCTTCCCAATGGGAAGCTGTCCCTAATCTCATTCCTTCTCAACATTTTCTTTTTCTTATTTACCATATAAAATTTGAATAAGAAAATGTTACATATGACTGTGAGGAAGGCATGAGTAAGACTACCTTAATTTATCGAGCTGATCCTCCTTCTCAATTCCTAATAGTCTCAGATACTTGTTGCTATGGTTTACTTAATCCTTAATATATTTTAATTAAAAAAAAAACACTGATAGTACATTTTGGTCTGAAGTGATCCCTCTCCTGAAATGTCAGGTGCTAACTGTAACTCTGTCTTTAAAACAAAACCCCTGAGTACTTAATAATAAAAATGAGAACTAGCTGCCATTCTACTCTAAATTAGCTAGCCTAGGGAAAGAGGCTTTTTCATAAAAGTGGTGTGATAGGCAAACTTCTAAGAAGATCCCAAATTATCCCTGCCTCCTCCATACTCTTGTGTAATCATTCCCCCCTTGAGAGTGGGCTGGACCTAGTGACTTGCTACTAATGAAAATAATATAACAAAATCAACAGTATGTCACTTCTCATATCAGGTTTCATAAAGATTCTGGCTTCTGTCTAGCTTTCCTTCTCTCACTCTCTTGTTTGTCTTCAGAGAAGAGTGCTGCAAAGTTGTGAAATACTCTATTGAGAAGATCATGTGACAAGGAACAAAAGGAGGCCCCTGGCCATCTACCAGTGAGGACCTAAGTCTTCAGTCCAATGGTCAGTAAGAAACTGAGTCCAAGACTGTTGGAAAGATGGCAGAAAAGGAGGATCCTAAGTTCACCTTGTCCCACAGATACAACTAGATAATTTTCATATCACTGTAAATAACACAGAAAATAACCCAAAGACTGGCAAAACAAACTCCCCAACTAAATGTAGAGAGGAAGATGAATCGAAGAGGGTAGGAAGGGTAGAGACACAGTCAGGAGCCAGATGTACCTTTGGGGGCTGTCCACAGGAGGAAGGGACACATCAGGAGAGAGAGGGGAGAGAAAGAGACTATCACACTGGGGTGCCTACACTTGGGAGCCTGCACAGGGAAGACAAATCCCCAAAACATGTGGCTTTGAAAACCAGGAAGCCAAATTTTCTGAGTTCCTNACCAATGGGACTTAAAACCTGAAATTATAAAAATTAGTAGGCTTGACTCTGGGAAAGCTTGGAGGGTGAGAGAAAACTGAGCCCCATCCTTACACAGACAGCACAAGAAAGAGCTCAAAGAGATAGAGCATAGAAGCAGCAGTTTGAAAAATGCCTGGAGCATTGAGAAGGGAGAGTTTCTTCATGTCAGAGCATGTTCTGGAGGTAAAGAGATCATTAGGGGACTGCTCCAGGAGCAAAGGAGCTGGCCAGCACCATTTCTCTCCCCTGCTCCCCAGCATAA
>NW_027532832.1:11561-13831 GCF_008692635.1 Crocuta crocuta
CACTGCCCCCTAGGTGCTTTGGTGAATTCTGCCTGAGGCCTGGTTATAAAGGTCGCTTCCCCCAGAAGACCTGAACACACACTTTGCAAACACTGTGCATCTCACCCCTATGCACCTTTCAAATCATCGTCCTCTAACAGGCTTTTGGATGGAGCCAATCCAAAGGGGTACCACAAGCTGGGCAGTGTGTAATCAGCCTCAACAGTGGCCAGAACCATTCCAGAGAGTTTCCTTCCCTGGAAAGAGGGAAAGATTAACACACACACACACACACACACACACACACACACACACACCAGTCCAACTGTGGCCCCAGCAGTGGACTGAGAGCAGATAGCTGGTTTGCCTGCAGGACACACCTACCAACAAAAGCTTCTCAGAGAACAACAAAGGGAAAGCACACTACAGTTTGGCACTACTGCATCTTGCACATGCCTGGTCTGATTCAACCCAAGACAGCCCCAGAATGAACCACTAATAACAGAGGGACCAAACACTGCCCACAGCAGGCAAAGATAGCCACTGGAGATGACTGAACTGAAAGAAAAAGCAGCTCAGCCACAATAGCAGGGTGTACAAAATATACATAGGAAACACCTGTGAAGTGCCAAGTTCCAGTGAATAGGGGACACTGCACTGAAGAGCACTAAAGAATCTCTTCTTAATGAAGCCACCACGCTCAAGAGTAAGAGATGTAGGTGACTTTCCTAATACAGAGAGAAAGAGAGTTAGACAAAATGAGGAGACAATGGAATATGTACCAAATGGAAGGACAAAATCACAAGATACCTAAGCAAAATGGACATAAGTAATATTCCTGGTAGAGAATTTAAAGTAATGATCGAACAGATACTCACTGAAAAGAGTGGAAAACCTCAGTAAGACCCTTAACAAACAGATAAAAAAGAACCAACAGGAGATGAAGAACAAAATAAATGAAATTAAAAATATACTAGATGGAGAAGAAGCAAGATGGTGGAGAAGTAGCGAGCTCCGTACATTTCACTTGCCCCCATCTCTCAAACGGAGAAGGCCTGAAGGCATAGGGCACTGAACCGCAGGAGTTTGGGAGGAAAAGGAGACGGAATCCGCTGAGAAAACAATCTTATAGGTGCGCAGTTGCGAACTGGGGAAGATAAAAACGGGTCAGGACCTAGACAGACAGAGGGAGGGGAGGGAGCCACCTTTGCGGGGAGCTGCAGTGAGTCAGGGGAAAAGAAAGAGTGGCTGAAACTGCTCATAGAAGTGTCCCTGGAGATGAGAAAAACCTCGGCTTAGGACAGAGTGATCAGGTTTCTGCTGTCCTCCTGGCTCAATCCAGAGAGGAAGAGGCCTGACTGAAACCACTCCACTGCTCTCCCAGCTCGATCCCCAGTGGCCTCCTTGAAAATGCTCCAAAGGACTCAACCTGCGGATTTGTTTCGGGTGGTATCAATAAAGCACAAAAGATCTGGAAACGAGGCATGGCTTGGGACATAGAACACGGCCCACCTTGGCTATGCCCATGGCACAGGGAGATCAGACCCAAAAGAGTGATTTGCAACACCCGGTTCGAAAAGGGACTGGGATGCTGCCATTTTTCTCACCACAACCACCAGGCAGAACCTCAGGGAGCAGCCTGCAGGACACAGTGGAGGCTAACACCTGCATACACTAAACTATGCTCATTCCCACAAGAGAGCTGCTTGTTTTGTTTTGTTTTTTTTTTTTTTTTANACTGCTGTGATTAATTCTAGATCAATTCTTTCTATTCAGATATATTTTCACTTGTCTCATTTGTAACCCTCCTCTCTGCTAGACTGAGCACTCTGGATATTGGTTTGCTTAAAGAGTCATATTTAATCCATTCTCTAGATGTATGTTCTACACCTCCACTGCTACCTTTCTAACTCTCTATCTCTGGAGTAATCAGATTATAGTTTCTCTGAGTAACATTATCTTCATTTCTTTCTGCTTGCCTCCTACCATATTCTCCTCTTTCTCCCTCTGAATTAAGCCTCTTAGTCATTCTACCTGGTTATTGTCCAATTTTGCTTTCTCCTTGCCCTGTCATTTGTCTCTTTGTATATGCTCTTCCATCAGCACTGCAGACATCCTACTCTTTATTGGTAGCTGGGAACTCTGGTTTTATGTTTTAGACTGTCCTTTGTCTTTTGGGTTTTTTTTTCTTTTTCTTTTTCCTTTTCAGTTTGCTTGATGGATTTGTTTGTGCATTTGTGTGCATTTGTTCCCTGTGTGTATGTCTGTCTGTTTTCTTTTCCAGGGCTACC
>NW_027532833.1:0-32670 GCF_008692635.1 Crocuta crocuta
GTTTGTAGCCATAGTTTCTCTGATGTCCTCCATGCTTTTTTCAAAAAAAAGTTTATGATTTATTGTTCTAAATTCTTGTTCAGTTATGTTGCTTATATCTGTTTTGAGCAGTTCTTTAGCTGTCATTTCTTCCTGGAATTTCTTTGGAGGAGAGTTCTTCCCTTTCATCATTTTGGTTAGCTTTCTATCTCTTGTTAATTTAAAAGTTTGTTGTACACTCTGCCCCTGCGAGTTCTGCTGTATTAGAGAGGACTCTTTGGCTGTTCAGGGCCTGTCTCTTCAGGAAGTGTTCTTTGAATGGTGTCTCTTCGTTTCCTTTGTTGAGCGTTTGGTTATTTTGTGTCCCTACTCGTAGCAGTATTTGGGACTCCCTACCATGTGTAGCTTGGCTTGTTTCTTGAGGCAGCTGCATTTAAGAGGTTTCCTTCCCAGTGTACTCTGTCTCTTTCTCTTCCCAAACTCCTGTGGCTCAGTGTCCTATGACTTCAGGCCTTCTCTGGTTGAGAGATGGGTGCAAGCAAAATGCACGGAGCTCCTTACTTCTCCGCCATCTTGCCCGATAGGTTCTTTATAGATTTTGGATACTACCCCTTTATCTGATATGTCATTTCCAAATATCTTCTCCCGTTCCATCGGTTGCCTTTTAGTTTTCCTGATTGTTTCCTTTGCTATGCAGAAGGTTTTTATTTTGATGAGGTCCCAGTAGTTCATTTTTGCTTTTGCTTTTCTTGCCTCCAGAGATGTGTTGAGTAAGAAGTTGCTGTGGCCAACATCAAAGGCCGTGATGTGCTTTCTCCTCTTAGGTTTTGATGGCTTCCTGTCTTATGTTTAGGTCTTTCATCCATTTTGAGTTTATTTTTGTGTATGGTGTAATAGTGTTCTAGGTTGATTTTCCTGCATGTTGCTGTCCAGTTTTCCGAGCACCATTTGCTCAAGAAACTGTCTTTGCTCCATTGGATATTTTTTCCTGCTTTGCCAAAGATTAGTTGACCATACGTTTGTGAGTCCATTTCTGGGTTCTCTATTCTGCCCCATTGATCTGAGTGTCTGCTTTTGTGCCAGTACCATACTGTCTTGATGATTACAGCTTTGTAATACAGCTTGCCATCTGGGATTGTGATGCGTCTAGCTTGGGTTTTCTTTTTCAGAATTGCCTTGGCTATTTGGGTTATTTTCTGCTTCCATACAAATTTTAGGATTGTTTGTTCTAGCTCTGTGAAGAATGCTGGTGTTATTTATTTTGTTAGGGATTGCATTGAATATGTAGATTGCTGTGGGTAGTATTGACATTTTAACAGTATTTGTCCTTCCAATCCATGAGCATGGAATATTTTTCCATATTTTGTGTCTTCTTCAATTTCCTTCACAATGTTTCTAAAGTTTTCAGTGTTTAGATTTTTCACCTTTTTGGTTAGGTTTATTCCTAGGTATTTTATGGTTTTTGGTACAATTGTAAATGGGCTCGATTCCTGGATTTTTCTTTCTGTTGCTTCATCATTGGTGTATAGGAATGCAACCGATTTCTGTGCGTTGATCTTATATCCTGTGACTTTGCTGAACTTATGGATCAGTTCTAGCAGTTTTCTGGTGGAGTCTTTTGGGTCTTCCATATAGAGTATCATGTCATCCGCAAAGGCTGAAAGTTTGGACTTCCTCTCTGCCAATCCGGATGCCTTTTATTTCTAAGGACACCTCTTAATGTATCTTTTATAAATCTGAGAAGGTTCTGGTGATCTGAGAGTAATATGGAAGAAGAACTGGAATACATTGAAAGTCCTACATACTCAGAGCATTGTTTTCATACCACACACACACACACACACACACACACACACACACATAGATAATGTATGTTGTATGGATACTATGTATGTATTTGAGAGAGAGCGAGCAGGGGAGGGGCAAAGGGAAGGGGAGAGAGAAAATCTTAGGCAGGTTCCATGCTCAACGTGGAGCCCAACAGGGAGCTCAATCTCACAACTGTGAGATTATGACCTGAGACAAAATTATAGTCACTTTCTTAACCAACTGAGCCACCCAGGCATCCCCCATGCATATTGTTAAGTGATTTCTAAACCTATGAGCTGGAACATTTTATGTCATGATTATTAGCCTCATAAGCTATTCCATTTTTACTTATAGAAATATTTGGAATCTATGATTAGATGTGTGCATTTGGGTCAGGTGGACTTCTTTTACTTTGCGTCAATGCACTTCTGGAATTTGGCATTCTCCTTTTTCAAATAAAAAGCATAAATACCTGGCACAGCTTTCTGTTTGACTCTATTATTGTGCCTTATGTAATGTAAGTCATATTTATGTCCTGAATAGTATATTTTTCTTTTCTAGCCACATTGTAGGTTAAATAGGCTGTGGGATCTGGCCTGGGAAAGTAATCATCCTTTGTTATTTCTTTCCAGTCAGGAAAGGGCAGCAAGAATTCTAAACAATCAGTGTAGGAACTAAATACATAGGATGAAAGTTGTTTATAAATTGAGATCTCGTGCACTAAGGGGAAAACAATAAGACCACTCTTCTTGCAAAATATACATGGAGAATTCAGGCAAAGACAATTCAATCAGCATTTATATCATTATCTCAATATTTCAAGCCAAACAGTATAATATACTGTGATGTGTGTATGTATTGTGATGTCAGTTTCCAGTTCAAGTTAACCCTATTGGCTCTATGAATCTGACAAACACATTTCTTAGCTAAAGCCAAAAGACACTGCAGCATCTCTGTCAGACGGTTATAACTGAAATCCTCTGAAGTGTTTGGTCTTGTTGGCTCAATGACCCCACATCTGGAAATCTATGGAAAGGCCTCTTTTCCGGAACTCTGATGCATATGAGACCGTTTGTGACTGTTCTCTCCTTTGCCAAATGTGCTACTGCCTTGGCTTTTATATTAGTCACAATAGGCTGTGTTAGAGGGTCAAATTAATACTGAAAGCGCAGTGTTTTACCACAACAAAGGTGTGTTTCTCGAGGACGCTACAATGTCAGTGGGTATGAAGGAGGGAAGCATATTAATGGTTTGTCCTGGGACTTGTCTACTCATTGAGGCAGGGAAGAGTGGCCAGAAAGCCCCTAAGGGGCTTTTCTCTGATTCAGGCAAACCTGTGATTTCCTTTCCCATTTTGTCAGCTGAAACTAGTCATATGTCCTTGGTTAGCCTCAAGAGGTCTGAAAAATGGAGCTTTCCAGGTGTCTAAGAAAGAAAAATATGGAATTGGATTTGGTGAGCTTAGCACTGTTTGCTAGAGTTTTCAAGATGCTACCCTGTCTTTGTTCTTCTACCTCTCAGACTTTATTTTCTCCATCTCTTCAGTGGACTTCTTCTCCACATCACCACTTACACATTGGTGTTCCTCACTTTACCATTTTGAGTTCACTGTTTGTTCCCCCAGTACTATCCACAGGTAACCTCATTTACTCTGGCAGTTCTACCTACCAACTATGTGATGCTAACTTCCAGATCTATTATCCCAAGCTCTCACCTACACACAAAGCCTTTAACACAGATCCACCATAATTGGCTCAAAGATACCTCAAATTCAGTGTGAAAAAGTATATAAACTTATTATTTTTTCCCAAAGCTCTTTTGTCTCTTCCTATATTCTTTGTCCCAGGTACTGGCAACACCATATTTCTCAAGTCTAGATTCTTCCCTATCATTCCCACCTCTTAATTTTATATGCCAACTTGGCTAGACTGTGGTTCCCAATTGTTTGCCCAGACATCATTCTAGATGGCACTGTGAAGGTATTTTTTAGATATGACTAGTATTTAAATCCGTAGGCTTTGTGTAAAGCAGATTACCATCCATAGCGTGGGTGGGCCTTGTCTAATCAGTTGAAGGCGCCAAGAGCAAAGACTGACGTTTCCCAAGCTTCGAGACTGTAACACAGAAACTCTTTCCGAATTCCCAGACTGCCTGCCCTGCTCTGCAAATTTCAGATTCTAGACTGCAACTTCTGAGTTTCTAGCCTACTGGCTTGCCCTATGGATTTCTGATCTGCCAGGAACAGAAATATATATAAATATTTATTTATTTACTGACTTGCCCTACTATATGTCTCTCTTGTTGGTTCTGTTTCTTGGAGAACCCTGACTCATACTCCGCCATACACATTACATGTACTTCAAACCCATTATGTCAAAAAGAACTTACGGTCTCTCCCCCAAACCAGAGGCCTTCAGTAAACGTTCCTACTATCTAGCCGGTTGCTGATGTCAAAAACCTAGGCATCATTCTCTTCCTCATTACCCTCCCAAACTATTCTCAAGAGTCAAGGCCTCTTGGTTCTACTGTTAAATATTCCAAATTCTCTTCCGCTTCACTAAACTTCCTCACACTCATCGGTCTTTGAGTTCTTCATCTGCCTTCTAATGACTGATTTCCCTGCATCTGCTTTTGTGCATGCTTTCCAGTTCTCTCTTCCTCCAGCTTTAATACCTGCGATACAGTACCACTCCTGTGATGCAATGTTGGGCTTCATTTGCATGAATTGTAAATGGTGGTGTGGATGGTCCTTGAGATAGTTTCCAATTATTCCATTCATATTTTGTGCCCTAGCACTCTGTTTTATTGAGGGTGTGACAAGAATCTTCAGAATTCCAGAAATCTATTTTGAGAATCCTGAAATCTGGAAGTAGATGGAACGTTCTGGAGGATTTTCTTAGAAAAGGAAAGAAAGCATCAGCATCATTTCTTGATCTTCCACAGCCAGGTGGCAGTGTTGCTTCTTGGAAGATAGTCATGGGAGGTTTGTAGGTTTGGAACTGGGTTTAGGGGTTGACCCTTGGCATTTATTTTATTATTCTGGTGGATCCAATTTACCTGCAACTTACTTCTTCCCAGTCATGTCACTGGAGCAGCAACACAAGCTTGATTCCTCACTTCTTTCAAGTATCTTTATTTTTTTAGCACCGCTCTGTTTTCCTGGATGAAAAATATTTCTCTAAAAGAAAGATGATATGAAGAAGAATTGAAGTACAGTTGTCCGTTATCGTTCCTACAGAAAGACTCATTATCAGGGAAACAATTATAGTACCATTGCAACAGATTTGTGAAAACCGATTTGAAAGTTACAGCAAAAGAACATGTAAAGGGGTCCAGTACAATCCATGTGGCTGCAGGGTAATTAGTTGAAATCCAGATTAATCAGAAACTTGCTAGGCGGCAGGGTGATTTGACTACCAGCCTGGAAAGGTACAAAATAACTGGGTAATGAAGTGGGTCTGGCGATAATGTGCAAGATTGCTCCTGGGATTGTGCTGAAATCCATTATTCAGACAGATGCTGTATCTTGTGGACAAGAGATCTTTAAAATTGGAAATACTGTATTTTCCCCATCTGATTCTGCTTCACAACCACCATGGACCAAGGATTGAAGGGCAGCTCTAGAGAGGGAAATATTCTAGTAAATTATTTCCAGGTCCAATCTGATGTGTCCTCCAAGGTGGAGGATGCGTTCTGTGTTTCTCTAGGGCTCTGTCACACATCATCTTTTCTGACCGTAATAAAAAAGAAACTCCATTATCTCGAGGAGGAAAAATAATTACCACTCCCATTTTTGCATTGGTGATGAACTTGAAGCTCCAACATATGTGAAATGGTAGATTTGAATGTAGTTACCCACAGCACATAAAGACAAGTTTTCTTTCTCATTAGCGATGCCTATGGGAGTTGCCAGGTACCCATAGCCAGGCTGCGGCTGAAAAATCCTCTCCCGATTTTTCTCAGGTGGAGTGGTAAACTACCCGTACACACTATTGGAGAAATCATCAGCTACACAGGTGACATGAGCACATTTTTGTCCAGGTGAAGTTCTCAGAGATAAATATGTGCAAGCAGCATCCGCTGCTTATTAAAAATGAGAAGTTTCGCCCTAACAAGAAGAGTTAGCCTCAGGCATGAGGAAAATCGGTATCTGCCTGTGTGGCGACATTCAGGAAGCATCTGAACAGCTTCTTGCTCTGTGCTGATACAAAGCCAAATAAATTCCTCTGCCTATTCTTGCTGTTCTCCCGCATGGGGGGGCCATACACGGGATCAGAGGTAGATGGTACCGCTCCTATAGCACAGTATGGACATGCTGGAGTAAATGAATGTGTGGGACATTTGGCCAAAGGACAAATAAAGAGACAGAAAGCAGATTTCTAGGTCCTAAGACTCAAAACATATGGAGAGCCTAGTTCAGCTTGCTTGTGTGGAATTAGCAAGTAGACCAAAATCAACAAGAACAACAACAACAATGATAATAAAACCAGTTCCTTAGGAATCGCAAGGCTCTATGATGGGTAATAGGAAGGATAGAAATAAGAAAAACATTGTTCTACCCTCAGGGGTTTCCAATTTACCTTGAGAGATAACACGTGTGCAAATACAACCACACCTAACTGCCCAAGACAGTACACTTCACTTGTGAAATGACTGATCTCGGAACTAAGGGCTTGCACCTGGTGCCAAAAGAGAGTGCTTCCTCTCTTTGTTTCCTCTATACTTACCTTGTGCTTTTGAGGCATGTGGGAATTTTTCTGCAGTTAAAATTTAATATTTCGGAAGAGGATAGATGAACAATGGAAGGTGTCATTTATTTCCTAAAACCAAAGCAAAGGTATAAAGATAGTCTGACTCCCCTCTTGTTTCTCCATTCCTAACTATAAACTATAAACCGTGTCAGTCAGCAAGAACTGATTAAATGCCAGTTGTGGGGTGAGATGCCCTATATTTGTGTAGCATTTAAGAAAGGACAAAAGTTGAGGCGCCTGGGTGGCTCAGCCAGTTAACCGTCCGACCTTGGCTCAGGTCGTGATCTCACAGTTCGTGGGTTCGGGCCCTGCATGAGGTTCTGTGCTGACAGCTCAGAGCATGGAGCCTTCTTTGGATTCTGTGTCTCCCTCTCTTTCTGCCCCTCCCCAGCTTATGTTCTGTCTCTGACTCTCTCAAAAATAAACAAACTTTTAAAAAAATAAGGAAGGAAGGACAAAAGCACATGCATGTTCATTTTTTCCATGTATCCTCATAATTTCTCTGCACAAGTAAGTGGGCAGAAATTTCTCTGGCAGTTGTGTTTGAGAGCTCTGAACACACTGTCAAAATCAAAGACTCCCCTGACCACACTGGTACCGTCAGTGGATGGTTCTGCCATTACAGGCCCTTGCCCCAGTAGTGGCGGAAACATGAGTCATACAAATGACAAAAAAGGAAGCTATAGGGAGACCATAAAATTAAAAGGTATGTAGCTATTAATCAGAAGATTCTGATTAGTGCCTTGGTGCTGATTACACCAAGCAAATCTAAGGCAAGTTGCTCGACTTCTTGGAACCCTATTTTTTCATCCATAAAACTAGGCAATAGCTTGCTTCAAAGGGTTGCTCAGAGGTTCACATCAAATGTATGTAGACAGGCTTTAGAAAGAGCTATATAAATATGTAGCATTAAAAGGGAAGAAAGAATGAAAGAGTATGAAGACAAATGTTAGATGAAATGGTAATAATAACAATAATAAACATGCACTGATTGCTTACTATTTCCAAGAGCTGTCATCAGTAGTATGTATATATCACTTTATATATTTTAGGGGAATATATACTTTATAAATATTTTTATGTTATATTATAAATATTTCTTACAAATATTATATAAATACTATATAAATGCATATATTTTATATATAAAATACATTTATGATATATAATATAGAGATCTATACAATTTTTGTTAATCTCCATAAGAACTTCTCAAGTAGGTATTATTATTCCATTTAACAGATGGAGAAAGCTGAGGTTTAAACAGGTTTCATCAGTTGTCCAAGTTTACATACTAGTAAATAGGAGGGCCTGTAGTCAAACTAAGATATTTTACTTGCTTTCTGATGCTTATGTGCTTCCTATTAAAACATACTATAATTATTAGATCCTATTTAACTCTATTTTCAGTTTTCTGGGAAACCTCTGTACTGATTTCCACAGTGGCCACCCTAGCTTGCATTCCCACCGAAGGTCTATCTGTGAGGGTTCCTTTTTCTCCGCATCCTCACCAACACTTTTTATTTCTTGTTTTTGGTTTTTGCCATTCTGACAGGAGAGAGGTGATAACTCGTTGTGGTTTTCATTTGCATTTTCCCTGATGGTAAGTGATGGTGAGCATTTTTTCATGTGTCTTTTGGCCATCTGTATGTTTCCTTTGGATAAATGTCTATTCAGGTCCTCTGCCCATTTTAAAGTGGATTATTTGGGGGAGGGGGTTGAGGTTGGCTTCTATAATTTATTTATATAATTTGGATATTAACCCCTCATCTGATGCATCATATCCAAATGCTTTCTCCCTCCCATTCAGTAGGTTGTCTTTCTGTTTTGTTCCTTTGCCATGCGAAAGCATTTCAATTTGGTATAGTCTCAGTAGTTTACTTTTGCTTTTGCTTCCCCTACCTGAGCAGATGTATCTAGAAAAAATGATTCTACAGCTAATGTCAGAGAAATTGCTACCTATTTTCTCTTCTAGGAATTTTGTGGCTTTAGGTCTCATGCTTAGGTCTATAATCCGTTTTGAGTTTATTTTTGGGTGTGCTGTGAAAGAGTGGTCCAGTTTTCCCAACACCATTTATTGAAGAGACTGTCTTTTCCTCCACTGTATATTTTTGCCTCATCTGTCATAGATTCATCATGTTAGTCAGGATAGGTTTATTTTGGGGCTCTCTATTCTCTTCCATTGATCTATGTGTCTGTTTTGGGGCCAGTACCATATTGTTTTGATGACAAACCAATACAGCTTTGTAGCTTATCTTGAAATCTGCAGTTGTGATAATGCCATTCTTCTTTTTCGCAATTACTTTGGCTATTCAGTGCACCTGCAGCTAATATGACACTGTACGTTAATTGTACATACACAATTTTATATATATATATATATATATATATATGAATATTTAGTACATTTGGGGAANGGCAATCAGAAAACCTACATTCCAATTCTAGCTCTATCAGGAAACCACTAACCTATTTAACTTAACTTTGTTTAGTCCCCTAGATGCTCTGTTTCCGGGTCAGTAAATTGAGAAAGTTGATCTAGATAATTTCTAGGGTCTTTTCTAGCTCTTGAGTGACTGACATGTCTCATTTTGCCTGGGATTGTCCCAGTTTTAGCACTGAAAGTCCCATGTCCCAGAAAAATCCCTCAGTCCTGGGATTTCTGTTAACATTCTCTGATTCCATGTTAGGGGAAAGCTTTGTGTAAGAGGTGATAGATTAGCTAAACCCTGAAGTACTTAAATAGGCAGAAAGTAAAGAATTCTCACCAAAATAGAAGGAAGACCAGCAACATGCAGACGTAGTGATTAACAAGCTACATAGGCAAAAGGGCATAAGAGATGACAGGGGAAACAAAGACAGTATAGGGCCATGTTAGGAGGAATTAAACACTGGAATTTGGACTCCATGTGAATCTCAATGCAGAGTCTATAGATCTAAGGTTACTTGGTAAGAACAATGATGGTATTAGCAGATATTTGTTGACTGCTTACTACTGTATACCAGGCACTATGCTAAGCCCTAAATATGTGTTATCACTTCTAATTCTCCCTGGAGGCTTACCCAGTAGTACACTTCTTACTTCCATTTAAATGATAAAGAAGTAAGGATTATATAGTTTAAGGGAATTGCTGAAGGTGACCCAGCTAGCATGTAGCTGGGCTAGGATTTGGACTCTGTCCATTTCAGGTCAAGCCCTTAGCATTGACACTCCACTCTCACTCCATACCTGTACTTCCCTATTATATGTGGTCAAATAATACGTTGCTTACTCCTCACTATATGTAATTCTAAAAAGGGGACTTAATTTTTAACAACTTATATTCTTCTTTGAGCCAGCCACAGTGCTATGGCATTAGATGGCAACATGAATTAGAGTTCTGAGTCAATATGGCAATTGGCATTCCCATGCAGGTGGATATGCCCCTCTGGAAGGGTCACCATTGACCACTGCATACCATTTGCAAACAGTAGTGCCCAGTTACGCTCTCTCCAATTCTCCCAGCTTCTCTGTATAAAACCAAATAAGAGAAGATTCACCCAGTTTTAATACTGTGTAAGCATTTAGAATATTATTTTACATTTCTCTACCTTTGGCCCAAGAAATAAAGGACCAAGAACTCAGTGTAATCTCCTGGCTGCTGATGATATCCCACAGATATCTGGGAAGATGGCCGGGTTTAAGGAATGTAATAAAGTTATAAACTGGGAGAGAGTCAAATTGAATGTAATTTAATTTAATATTAATTTAAACATTTGTCTTCCGGGGCACCTGGGTGGCTCAGTCGGTTGAGTGTCTGGCTTCAACTCAGGTCATGATCTCACAGTTTGTGAGTTCGAGCCCCACATGGGGCTCTGTGCTGGCAACACAGAGTCTGGAGCCTGCTTCAGATTCTGTGTCTCTATCTCTCTCTGCCCCTCCCCTGCTCGCTCGCTCGCTCGCTCTCTCTCTCTCTCAAAAATAAATAAACATTAGAAATTTGGGAAAAAAAATAAACATTCCTCTTCCTGGGAAAGGAGCTATATATTCCATTACAGATACCTCTGTCGCATCCATTTCGATGAGGAAAAAGAATGTAGAAAAGAAGGAGGTCTTTAGGAGAGTACATTTACTTTAACAATGGTAGGGTAATGTATGAAGGGAGAAAACTTACAAATAAGCGTGATAACTATAATGAGGCTTAAGAAATGATCATTTTTACAATGAATGAGCTGATATTTTTTTCCCTAACAACGTTAGCTTAGTGAAGTTAGATATTTACGTGTAGGCTATACTTTATATTTCATAGCCCTTTTAGAAAGTTAATATATATTTATTCTTGATTTTTCTCTCTATTAAGCGCTCAATTGTGGAGAGATGATCGTGTAAAGTAATTGATGGTTTAAAATCATTCTATTCTACGTTTAAGTATGTCTGATACTAAAACAGGAAAAAAATAATGACACAGTGGAGCAATTTACAAAAAAAAAATCCATGCCCTTATGACAAGTAGTGTTATACAAACCACTATGGGAATGAAATAATGTGCTTCAGTAACTGAATACCATTCTACCAGTTGCATTAAGTTCACATAGAAATCTTGAAGTGATGAAATTAATTTTACCCACTTAATCTGAAGATCGTTATAATTAAAAGTATACTTCATTTTTGAAGTTAGGCTCTGGCTTTGGATCTTATTTAGAAGTTTCAGTGTCTCTTTAAAGTGTGAACTTTAAAAAGCTAGCTTCCATCTCCAAAACATATTAGGTAAAAACTACTAAAATCAAGAATCTCATCCCTGAATTCAGAGAGTATATTCTTCAGAATTTCTCTGCGATTTATGGTCCCTGAGCCCCACTTCTTCTGTATCCTGGAGCGGGGAGATCACCTAAGGGACCATTAGACCCCTTTTTCGCACCCAGTTTCCCAGCAAATCCTATATAGAGGGTCTATTCTCAGAAGGTAAATATTAGAGCAGGAACGTCTAATAGTGTTATATTAAAATTTTAATTCCATTGGTAATTTAATCGTGCAAATGTAGAAATTGAGTGATTGGGAGTATGAAGGATCTTAATGTGGTTCAGAGACCTGAAGATGGTTGATTTAGAAGGAAGAATCAAGGAGGATGTAACATTTGTGTTCTGGAATTTGAATAGCTGTCAAGTCAGAAAAGAGAGGTAAATGTGGCTTATTCATCTTTGTAAGCCAGCGCCTACCTCAGTCCCCGACAGAACCCTCCTATGATACTTACTAATTGAACTGATTTGAATCAAACTATTCCTTTGAAGCTTTAGAGAGCAAAACTGAGATCAAAAATCAAGTCTCGGGGAGGTAAATCTAGTTAAGCAGAAGGCAAAGCTTCCCATGAATTACAGCTGTACAAAATAGACTTCTTAGAGAAACCGTAAGATACTACGCCTGTTCAAGCAGAAGGTGTCTGGCCATCTGTGAGTGACACAGCAAAAAACACTTCTTACATTGCATGGGGATAGGAAGTAAGCATAAATATTTCTTCTCTGCTAGTTCTGAGATGCTGTAGTTATTTCATGTGTACTCTGGTTATATTTTTTAATATAAATAAGTTGGTTTGGTGGTTGGTTGTCGTCACTGGAGGTCCTCTATGCTATGCAGAGTTAAAACTGTATTTGTAATTTTCAGTGTACCATTGCTACAGTTTTGATCATATACAGTTAGTTATGGAAACCTATTCATTTTCTCATGTCTCATAATTATTAGGCAAGTAAGTCTCCAAAACAGTGGTAATACATGTGTCTTGAAATACCTTGAATTAAGTATGCTTTCTGAATATTCCCCTCACATTCAGTTTCTACCACTGCATCAGAATGGCAAACATGGTCTCCATGGGTGCTTGCATTTTGTGAGTTTCTGTCAAATTGCATTTCCTCTTGCACTGATTTTAGTATTTAGTATTATCTTTTGGGTGGGGCCACCACTTTTCACTTTCAAGAATTCATATAACTTGATGCATTACCTCAGAGACCATGAGATACCATGTTTTATTATTGACACTTAGCAAGTCTTGCATCTCAATCTACATAAATTTAATATCAAGCTTTGGCTAATGTTTGTTTTTATCCAAAGGTAGATACACCAAATAAGGAGTTCCAGGGAAATGTAATAATTGGTTGTAGCATCTCATATATTATTATTAAATTTCGTGAGGATTGCAAGAGGCCTTCAGCATCCTCCAGAAAACTCCCCTCCTTTCTAGTAATAATAAAAACTTACAGGTTTATGAATGGTGTGTGTAGAATAAGAAATCCAAATCACACTCACAATGCTTCCTAGGGCTCTAGTATGTCTTCTTTTCCTTCCCATAGCCCCGTGTTCTGCAGAATCTTCCAGACCCCTACCAAGGTCTCCTTTTTCTGAAAAGCCATCCCTGGTGGGCCCAGGTCTCAGATAGGAAGATCTCACTCTAATATCTATTGTTTTAATAGTTTTTCCATGGCTAGCAATTACTAAATAACGATTGAATTAAAATTAAACAAAAATTCTTAATAAATAATACCTTGTACTCTAGCTAAATGACATAGTGTATTGTATTGTTCTCTGATGATTTCCTCTATGTCACTGGGGTAGGATGGTATAGGTAAGACTAACTTATCTGATGAGGACTCGGAAGAAAACCTTGGTGTCCTTCCTCAGCATGCATTGCAGCATGTTTTAAGAATTCTTAATAAAACAGCAACACGCGTGATTTCTCTGACTGAGCATTCAAAGAACAAGAAACCATTTCCAGGCAGAGATTTGATCTAGGGACCCATTCAGCCATTGCCAAATTGTATGATCATTTATCTTCTTTGTGGAGTTTTGCTTCCCCATGTCTCCCAGGCAGCAGCTTTCATTACAGAGTAGGTGTCTCAGACACTGACTGAAGTGAAGCCTTTTCCTTCCTCACAAGATTCTGAGTATTTACTCTTTGTGTGTAATTCCCATGCCTAAGAGTCTCCATCAGACCACTCACCTGTCACATGCTTACCATTTGCTCATCCACGGTGATTATAGACTTTGGTTATTGGCATTTGTTGGGCTCATCCCTCTTATTTTTTTTTCTCGTTCCTTGTGGCCTTTTTCTCTGCTTTAGTGCTCTTTGCCGGTGTTGATTCTCAGAGCTGATTTTGAGCTCGTAGTTTATTGGATTTATCTTTTCCTAGGTCATTTGACATTATTCTTCAGGCTTCACACAATTCTTACACAAGGGTCAGTCATTATTATACTTCCTAAAACTTGTCAACCTTTGGATTAACATCCCAAGAGCCTATGTAATGTGTCTGATTAAGTTAATATACAGAACTGTATTCAATTCGTGTGAACAGTCAGAACCGATCAATCCTGGGTTAGTAGAAACATTTATCAACTAAAGGTCGATGTTTTATGTGATCATTTAGTGAGCATGAGCTGGAGTGTGCCTAAGAAAACTAGACCCAGCTATACCTTGAGGAAAGAATCCAGAATGTTTGATAGAGATGTACCATGATGGTTCTTTTAAAATAGTAATGTTTTCTGCATACTTTTCTCTTCCTTCATTTCAAACAGTTGATCACATTTTGTAATTTGCCTAATGGATTTTTACAGAGCACATAGAGACAGGATGGCTAAAGTCATTAGCTCTCCCTGCCCCTTAAATGACATTTTGCCTGTCCCACAACTCACATGAGGAGAGAGGGAGATGGCTTTTGAAGAGGGGAAGGAAGGTGAGAGAGAAAAGTTAAGACTGGCACTGAGACTGGAGAGACCAGAAGCTGAGGGTCCTGAGCAAGGAAAAGATGTACACGTAATTCAGAGGCAGCCCAACAGGGATATGATTGCCCTTAGAGACATGGCTTGTGATACACTCAAGGAGTCTGGGCCTCATGCACACGGGCTTTCAAACTCACTAGGTGACCCACAAACATGACTGGGAAACAGAATTGCCGGGCTTGAAGAGACCATGTGCAAGTCTTAATAAAAGCAGCCTGGTGGGACAAAGCTTGGATTTGGGATTCAGGTTTAATTTTATTTAAATAAGATAGCAAGTGAATATTTCTTACACATCTAAGCTTGTTGAATAAGATTCTTATCTACCACCCATGGAAGTTAGTCTGAAACTGCTCAGAATCCCCATGTTGCACATATCTGCATACTCGACTGATTATGATCTCCATCTTCCAAAAGTGGCGTTCAAGACAATTGCAGCTGCATCAAGCTAGCAGAAGGAGAAAAAGCATGGAGGATATCAAGGATACAGTATGTAGGCATCAGCTTAGAAGTGGCACATACACTTCTGTCCACATCTCGTTGGCCAGAAGTCCATCATATACCCACACCTCACTGCAGAGTAAGAAGTTATACTCCGTGGTGTATTCTAGCTATGTGTCCAGGAAGAAAAAGACCTCAATTAGAACAGACAGACGACCTCTTCCAGTGTCAATCCTTTTGCTCTTCCACATAGGGAACACGTTAACCCCCGTCTTCAAGCGAGACACCCCCACAGGCAACCCAGCCACCGAATACAGCTGAATGTCCAGGATCTCTGGGTGATCTGCATTCTTGTTCAGAAGAACCAGTGATCCTTTTGTGGTCTGAGATGTACACTGGATATGCAATGATAAATCAGGTACAGGATAAATACCACAGAAACTTTCATTCAGAATAGAGAAGAATGAAAAACACCCAGCAGACACTGATCTACAGAAATTAGGAAATCCTGCTGCGGTCCAACACGTTTCTGGTCTCTATAAAAAGGAGTGAGAAATTGCTAGTATTTGGAGAGTAGCTGGAGTGCAGAATCTCTCTCTAGTTTTGACTTTTTCAAATGTTCAGAGTTGTCTTGCTGGCATGTAGGATCAAGACACTATTCGGCAGCAGTTTTCCAGGGATTTGGCAAGGTCACAGATGATGCCAGACGTGAACTACATGTTTTCCAGCCTTGCTGAAGATTCTTGTGTTTCAGGCATGACAAGGGAATAACAGGGAGGGGGCGTTAAGACCAGGAGCAGCTCAGGGATCATCATTCGACCCAGGATTGAGGGCCAAGACAGGGAGAGGGGAAGTCTGAAGAATGATTAGGGTTGAATATCTCACTGGCCCTGCAGGTTTATACTCTTAGGGTCAGTTTGATTTGATTTAAAGAAATGAACAACTGGGTATCTCTCAAACAACTACATTTTGGGTTTGAGATTCGTACCTATTTCTTAGAAGTACAAAGGACGTAAGTACAAAGATTTGGAAAGGCATGTTAAAGAGACATTTATCCCAGGACAGCAGAAGATAATGGGTCTCATACTGATGTTACCAAATTTGAGGAAATACGATTGGCGACAAAAATTTTAGGTAAAGGGTAGGGGCAAATGTTGGCACCACCAAGCAATACTGTCTGGGGGGGGAAAATACCCCAGACTTTTTTTTTTTTTAAAAAAAAACTCTAAGCAACAGAAATAATACTCACTTTTCAGGATTAAATTTGATAAAGTTTGTTAAGGACCTTGCACATTATCTACTATTATTGTTTAACCAACTAACTTTGGATGGCAGTCAAATTACCAGCTGATTACCAGCTAATAAAGTAAACCACAAGATGGAGTCATAAACCAAAGTAAAGTACAATAAAGAGGCTTTCGTTGAGTTGATATCTGCCTTAAAGATTAATTACTAGTCTTTAGTAGTTATGTCTACCATATATGTGACTTTTGAGGTCAGCTTGCCCAAATTTCAATGTGTAGAAAATTCTAGCTACGTTAACCCTGGGAGTTAGCATGAGATGGGACAGGTGGATCTTTCTCACAGTCTGCATTCCAGTAGCTCTGACAGTGGGAACATGTTGCCTCAGTGGATGTGGTCCCGTTGTTTTATAAAAGCCATTTCTTATTTTTTTGCCAAACATGAGCCTGAAGCATGAGAAAACCATTTAATCCAGTGCTCACCTACAAAAAGCAATCTGTTTTGATACTGCGGGACAAACTAGTGTCGCACTCTCTGTAGTCACAGGCAGTGCCATGCTGATCTCTGAAGGGGCACCTTCCCTCAGGAATCTTTGAGGGCAACATTTAATACAGTTGATTTTCACTGTGTGGGCTTATGTTGTGATGTCACCAGATCCTCAACATGGTTTATTTATTGTTTTTTTTTTTTCTTTTGTCGAAACAGCAAGGAAACTTCAGTCCAAAAGTACTAGAGCCCTTTATAGAAAAACATACTGGCATTAAACTTCTGCATGACAAAGTACATTAATAAGTGAATCAGTCCATAATTGTTGGCTTATATTTTTTATCACATATAAATGTTTTAAAAGAAGTGACCTTTTCACAGTCCTACAAATTCTCCAACTAATGGTATAAGTTTTACATGGGAACAAAATGTTCTGGCTTTCCATTCAGACAATGTACAGCTGACTACATCCCTGGCTATACTGGTGTTTATTACTGCAAGCAATCTTCTGTAAAAAAGAGGAGGAGGAATTCATGTTTTCATCATTTAGTTTGTTGATGCCTGAGGTTTAGAACCATTCCAAAGCACTGTTTGTCAGCTCTCTTTGAAGTGTCCAAAATATTTTCATAAGCTACACATTTTTTTCTGGCAAGTTCACAAAATCGCGCAGATCCGCTTACATACTTAATGTTGATACACTTGGTGCTTACTCTTGGTACCCTGTCAGGCAAACCATGGGGCAGGTAATAAGGGCCTAAGACACCTGAGATACCAGTCATCATTCTATGGCTAATTTATGTCAGTTATACCATTATATGATGAAAGTTCTTTGGTTTCAAGTGGCAGATATACTCCCATTTTGCTGAGGTTCAACAGAGTTTGTGTGGAAAACTATCAGGGGCTGGGTTTTTAATTGGGCCAGGCCCAAAGGTTGTCTGTCTTGCAAGCTGCCAAGCAGGAATCATCAGTTGGGACAGTCAGAACACCCCTCCCTCAATCTCCCGCCCCCGGGAGGAATGAAACTCCAACCATTGTCTATCTTTCTTTCCCTGGCTAAGATTTACACTGGTTTGTATTGGGTCACTTGCTCACCCCTTAGCCGGGATAGGATGGAGTCAGCATTGACAGCCCACCCTACTGCGTTCAAGGAAGAAGTCATCCCTCAAAGCCAATTGCTGAGTGCCTTAGGGAAACTAAGTGGATGCTGGCCTGCCAAACCCAACACATTCCTGCTCCAACGATAGGATTTTGTTTTCACAGAAGAAATTTTATGAAGTCGTCATTTACTCTTATTTTCTCCTCCTCTCCCTCCGTCAACATCATAATAGGCTGAAAGTTTCCTTCTGTTCTCCTCTGGGTGGTTTAACTCTTACTGTAAATCCTCATACTTGGAGAAAAGAAGATTATGTAAATTCAACCTGAGGGATGGAGAACCTCATCCAGGCACTTGAGTTTCGATAGGAAGAGGAGTTACTGCAGGGGACCCTAGAGAGGAGGAAAACCACCCGACTTTGTGGAGATGTCATCTTGAACTTAGAGAAGGATGTCAGGGAACCTCTGTGCGCCAGCCACGACAGCCACTTTCAAGCCAATGAGGCTGCCATGCTGTCTCCCAAAGCAAGGAAACTTCCCCACCTCTAACTGCTTTCAGCTGCTGCCTGCCCCCAGGGCTCCGGAGAGAGTTGGAAAGAGATTTCCACAGGTACACAGCAGCTGCCACTATTCAGATGTGGCCAAGGACTGCACAAGCACCTATCCACATCCTAAATTGGGATTCCAGACACAGGTACTCAAGCAGAGCTGGAGGTGGGGTGTATTTTTCATGGAAATCTTTTCTTAAAAAATAGTTTATTGTCAAGTTGGTTTCCATATAACACCCAGTGCTGNGAAGATCAGATCATCAGACCAATATCAGATCATCTTTGTTCTTGTATTAAAAATAAAAGTAACTTTTTTTAATACTTCAACTAATTCCCCTGGTGACACAGAATAATAGCTGTGGTCCTGGTCAGATCTTTTAAAATAATAAATTCAGAGGTGTGTGCATGAGTGTGGGGTGGTGTGTGTGTGTGTGTGTGTGTGTGTGTGGAAATTACCAACAGAGATGGTAAGAGGGAATTCAGAAATATATAGATCTTGTAGTTTATCCTCAAACCTTGGGGAAGAGGCATGTATTTTTCTCAGGGCAGAAATCTAACAGTCAAGGTGGATGTTTGGACTGCAGTGTTTTAAAGGGCATCGTCTCCTCAAGGGGGCATCCCCTGCAGCCCAGGCCAGGGAGTCCCCAGGGAGGGAGCCAGGGTGTTGTTACTTGGCCTGGGCGGCAGAGGGGACGTCAGCGACCCGGGCGTCCTCCTCCTCAGCGGCGCTGCTCTTCTTGGCCACAGGAACCGAAGCGGNGCTTGCTTGAGTGGATGTGAAGAGACGACCCACTTTCCATGTCTCTCCCTTGGTTGCAGATATTCCCAGCCTTCTTAAGGGCACTTCACTCTCCAAATACTCTCACAAAACCCTGGTCCTCTCCCAACTCCTTGTGTGCTCTGTATGTGGGTGAGGCATTTTATATAACGTTGAGACAGAACGGCAACCACATGAAATTAAGACCCAATAAAAGATGCCCACTGTGGGTGGTTTGTTTTGTTTATTTTTGTTTTGTTTGTTTTCCTGCCTTAGAGATAGGGGAAGCCCCTGCCAGCGCTAGAATGCTAGTACTGAGAGGACACTAAACTAGTGCAGGTTTATCCAGACTAGTGTTAGGGCTGTAGAGTAGTGAAGTTCAGTGGGAACATTTTTGTTAACTAGAATATTCTGAAAAATCTGCTGAGCCCACATAAAGCAAATGATCATGTGGAATAAAATAGACCTGGGTGAATTTGCCCTTGTGTTTTAACTGCAGGTCCAAACGCTCCCCTACTTCCAAATGGGTTATGACCATGATCTTCATCCTAAATTGGAGTTCTGGTTTAATTATATAGGAACCCTAAGAATTCAGCCTAAGTGCAGTGCTAATACTGTGGTAAGGTACAACTAGCTGTCTGAAATATAACCTTTCAGAAGTGATGATAGAGCAGGCTAAAATAGTAGACAGCAGCTGGTCAGAAAACTCAGTTTTCATTCATTAATAAGAAAAATAAAAATAAGCCAAGTTGGCCTACCACTTTGGAGTTTACAGAAACCTCTCATGTGTTGTGCATCTGACCCTTGCAATAACCCACTCTGTAAGGAAGTGGGGCAGGCGCTGTTTTTACTTCAGTTTGACAGATGAGGGAACGGGCCCAGAGACAGCAAGTTGCTTGCTTAAGTTCACATGTTTAGTATGGGGTGAACCCTAAAACCAGATGTCAGATTGATTTCATTCCAGGTTCAGGTCTCTTTCCACCACACCTCACTGGCCTTTGTGTAGTTTTGTCACTTGTTTCATCTGATGTCAGAGAACAGGGACCTCTTTCAGAGAGGCCATACAACCCAGAGGAGAACCCAAGAAATAACCTCTAGCATGGATGATCTTTCTCCCCTGGGTTGAGGCTCCCAAGCCTGGCCCTCTACAGGGGCAAAAGCCGCCTTCATGTCAACTAAGCGGCACCCCCTGTCCCCACATGCAGTAACCTTCTGCCTGCAGCTGACTAGAAAACAAAGCATTATGTCTCACTATTATTCCCAACTAGATTCCTAGATTCTAAGCTCACTAAACCTCACTAAAGAGTGAACACTTAAAAAAATTAATGTGTTTGTTTGTTTGTTTGTTTGATTGAGAGGGAGATAGAGACAGCATGAGCAGGGGAGGGTCAGAGAGAGAGGGAGACACAGAATCTGAAACAGGCTCCAGGCTCTGAGCTGTCAACACGGGGCTCGAGTCCACGAACCGTGAGATGACCTGAGCCGAAGTCGGATGCTTAACCGACTGAGCCACCCAGGCGCCCCAAGAGTGAACACTTTTAAGTTTCTTCTCTGAGTACCATGGTGCCTGGAACAACACTGGCTGAATATAGGGCCACCGCAAATGTGTGCTTGTGGATTAAATATATGCCTTCCCCCCCTCCTCAAAGTGGCTACATTCTTGAATTCCTTATAGTCACTAGCGCAACACCAGGCACAGAGATACCAATGAGATTCACTGTCTTGAACTGAGTATGCCCTCTTGAATCTCTTGTTGTTGTTTTCATGATATACAGGATAGTGTCTTGGAGCCGTCATGGAGCTCTATTAAACTTTCCTGGTCTGTGTGTATTTTATGCAAGAAGAAAAGCTTTGTAAAAAACCAAATTAATATGATATGAATTATGAATTCAACTTTAAGGTTTAGTTTGCTGAGACCATTGTATTATTTTCATTGAAATAATCAGGTTCTGTCTATTTATTCTGCACTTCTCTCCACCCATTCTGTGAGGCATATCATTTAATTCCTATCATTAAAAACTTGTCAGTGACGGGCTGTCTTAGCAACCCAGCTTCCTCTAGGCTTTGACCAAGGTGGACTCTCTCCCCTTTAGAGAACAGACTCGTATTTAATGTGCTTACTACTGAAAACTCCAGATGGAGACAAAACCTCGAAGGCAATATTGGCCAGTTTCCCCCCTTTTTAAGTAGAGGACAGATGAACACGATTTTAAAAGTACTTTTAACGTGCACGAACAATGAATAAATCAGTCTGAATTAACAGTGAGTCCCCTTCTCATGTCCAAGTCATTAGTTGGTTAGGGTGTCTTTTCAGGGGTGAAACATCACCTGTTGAGCCCATGAGGTTTTTTAAGTGGTAACAATTTGACTTTTTCCTTTATTCTAGAAATTAATGTTCCTAATCCTTGTAATCATGTTCCTAATTCTTGGGACAATTTGGAAGACAGCAAGATGGTTTAAAATTACCTTTCATGTTGAAAAGTTTGAAACTGAGAATCCAGTGAAAATGTAGAATAAAATAATTGCTACATTAGGACTCTCTTTTTAAAATTCTGGTTTTAAAATTAAAAGTTTGCCATTAACATGGTTTCTGCATTACTTTTATTAAAAGCAGTCATCGCATAGTGAATAAATCTAGCACTCTGCTGGACCAAAGCAAATGAGACATAAACAGGAATCTATTCTTTCTTTTTTAAAAAAATATTTTGAAATATTTTTAAAGTTTATTTTTATTTATTTTGAGAGAGAGAGCAAGCAGGGGATGGACAGAGAGAGGGGGAGACAGAATCCCAAGCAGGCTCCACACTGCCAGCACAGAGCCCGATGTGGGGCTCGAACTCACGAACCATGAGATCATGACTTGAGCCAAACTCCAGAGTCGGACACTTAACCGACTGAACCACCCAGGCGCCCCTATTCTTTCATTTTAAACCGAAGAGGCTGCTGTTATTTAGGAAGTATCAAAATACTTGGTACCTCTGGTTTTATATATATGTATACACACACACACACACACACACACACACACATACTCCTATATATATAAACTCCTCCACCGCCATAACATTTCTAAGTATATGTATACATTTTTTAAAAGTTTACTAATGGTATACTAAGGTATAGGTTATTTTAATTGCTCATGATGTAGTAGGCACCTATTTATGACACTTCAGATGTAATCGCTTTGTCATTGTTTCATTAAATAAAAATTGCTAATAACTTGAAAAAAAAAACTTGTCAGTGAAATGGACGTTAATTCAGGCTTAAGGTATACTGTCTGATCCATTATCCTTTAAAAAGCTCATCATCTAAAAATACAATCTTAAAAAAATAAACATAAAAATAAACACTTTGTCTGCTGTTTCAGCAACAAAATGGTGCTGAACCTAAGACAGCAGAGTCCGTCCAGGCCCATTGTAAGAGGTTACAACATTATCTACTGTGAGGAATAAATAAACTGGCAGCCTAAGGAGGGGAGATTTAAATATAATGCTCCAGCCGCCCCCCCTCCCCCCGCCATCCCCTTACTGAGTCACTGGCAGTTCCTGTTCAAAAGGTAAAAGGGCTAAATGGAAAAGAGAACCCTATCCATCTTACTCCTTCCAGAACCACACCATCAATTCCAGTGTCTCTCGAGCACTGCTAACTGTAGCAGCATTAACTGAAAGCTAATATGATACATCCAGAAATAATACAAATGTGATCTAGACTATGGCACTGAGAATGCCCACCCTTGCCCCACATCCTGCAAATGATACATCACAGAAACCAAGGTGACTCCAGAGATACTATGGATGTCAGTAAGTGGTTTAAAATATGGGCAGTGTCGCAATCTTCAGTGCACTCTTCAGCTGAGGTTTGGGGAACTAAAATCATTAGAAAGAGCCAGGAATTGTAAGTCAGAAGATCTGGGTTTGACTCCTGGGATGGCCAAATATTGGCTGTTTAGCCTTGAGCAAATCACCTCGCTTCTCTGAGATGCAGTATTCTGGCACGTGAGAAGGAAATATAAATGCCTTCCCTATCCAGTTCATAAGGTTGTGGTGGCAATTACGTGGAATATTTTATGTGAAAAAATATGTATATAAACCAAAGTCTGTGAACATTTTGCCATGTGTTAAAGAGAAAGGAAGAGAGAGTGAAAGAAGGACAGAAACAATAAAGCATAATGATTAATTTTATGTGTCAGTTTGGCCGGGTCATGGTGCCCAGATATGTGATCAAGCATTATTATGGATGATTCTGTGAGAGTGGTGTTTGGATGACAATAACTTAAATCTGTAAACTCTGAGCAAAGCAAATTGCCCTCTATAATGTGGGTGGGCCTCATCCGATCAAGTGAAGGCCTGAACAGAGCAAAAGACTGACTTCTCCTGAGCAAGAGGCAGTTCTGCAGCAGATGGCCTTTAGACTTGAGTAGCAACATTGGCTCTTCTGTGGGTCTCTAGTTCGTCAGCCAATCCTCCAGGTTTTGGATTTACTAGCCTCCATAATCACATGAGCCAGTTCTTTGAAATAAATTTCTCTCTGTCTCTCTGTCTCTGTTTCTCTCTGTATCTCTCTGTCTGTCTGTCTGTCTCTCGATACACACACGTGTGCATGTGTGTCCGCGCACGGACACACACACACACACACACACACACACACACACTGCATCTTACTGGTTCTGTTTCTCTGCAGAACCCCGACTCATGCAGATGTTAACCCCAGAACTGGTTCTAAACAAGAGAATTTCTCTCTCTCTCTCTCTCTCTGCCTGGCTCTCTGTTTCTCTGTCTCTATCTCCCTCTCCCTCTCCCCCCTCCAAGAACAGAATGCTAAGGATGAGTTTTATGAATTGGCTGTGGGTTTCTGGTGTTGGCTCTCTAATTTGATTATGTTTAAAGACACTAATAACTCTATTTCCAATAGTAAAGAGCACACTGATAGTCCATGGCCTGATGTGCCAATAGAGATACACAAAATATCACCATTGGATACTCCTAATCAAATATTCATACAAGGCAAGGATCTGAGAGGCCATGTACATGATACCTTAAAACATTTTTGTGAAACTGAGGAGTATAATGGGAATTGTTGATTGCTCTTAATGTCACTGGACAAAGTGGGAAAAGAAAAGGATGAGCTCAGAGATTTGAATTCCTCACTCAAGCACTTCATAAATGACCTGAAAGCTTCTATGTCTACCCTGAAAGAGACCCCTTATCTCCTGTAGCCACAGGACTGAGATGAGAGACCCATCCAATGGCTCAATTACAATGGGACTTGAATTCCAAACCTCACTGCATACCTACCATTAAAATGTAGGCATCGACTGGGAAACAATGGGATCCTAAAGATGGGATTGGGAACATGAGGGAAGACCGTGTTGAAACTGGGAACACTGAGCCCCTAGCGTCATGAGTCATCATTACTAGTAGAAGCAGCCTCTCCATCCCCAGTGAGGAGAGATTAGCCCTGCATTTCCTGAGGACAGGATAGTGGAAAACATAATGCCTGAGGACGTTTCCTTGAAAGACACTGATGATGCTCCTGAGGACCCACCCACCACCGCCTCTCTCTGCTTCTAGACCTATAGCAAGACTCAAGCCCCAACAGGCCCCTAAAGGTGAGGTAAAACGTGTAGCCCATGAGAAGGTGTGCTGCACTCCAAAAGAGCTACTAGATTTTTCTAATTCATGCAGACAGAAATAGGGAGACATGTGTGGGAATGGATACTAAGGATGTGGGATAATGGTGTAAGGAACCTATCGTTGGATTAGGGTGAATTTATTGACATGGGCCCACTAAGTAGCGGTGCTCCATTTAATGTTGCAGCACGGAGAGTTAGAAAGGGCTCTGAAACTTTGTTTGGTTGGGTAACACGTGATCCAAAATGTAGTCCGCAGTAAGTGAGCTAGAAATGCAAGGCCTGCCTTTGGTTTACTGTAGAAGAAAGGATTTAAATTCTTAGGGAGATTTGAATGCTGGAGTAGATTTGTCATTTAAGACCTACTCACCTACCCTGCGAGGGTCTGCAGGGCACACCTTTCGCCGCGACTGTGAGAAATAAATTTTTGAGGGGAGTCCCAGCATCCTTGAAGAACTCTACCCTTGAAGAGCACACCTTCTCATGGGTTACGCTTTTTTTTTTTCTTTTAACCTCACCTTTAGGGGACTGCTGGGACATCACTCTTTTCTGTAGACCAGAACTTACAGTGGGAATCGGCTGCTACTGAAATTGAGGAGCCTAAAGGCAATGAGAGTAATTGTATTCCCTGGTGGCAGGGGTCAAGTGGCAAAACTCACCTTCCAAAGATAAGGTGGACGTGACTACCATACCTATGGTCAAAGCATAGTCAAAGCAGGAATTAGAATAGTCTGGCTCCCAGAGGCCTGTAACATTGACTAGCTNCATCCTCTGAAGTGTTAGTGTGTTTTTGTTTGTATGCAGGATAATTGTATCATGATAGTTAGAAGCATGACTTTGCTACTGTCTTTATTTGAAGATTAGGTACAGTTTAAGGGGATGCATATGGGTACCAAGATGACCCGGGGTGGACTCGTGATGGTTAATGTTTTGTGTCAACTTGGCTGGGCCATTGTGACCACATTGTGTCCACATATGTGGTCAAACTTTCTTCTGGATGTTTCTATGAAGGGATTTTGAATGAGATTTAATATTTAAATAGGTGGACTTTGAGTAAATCAGATTATCCCCCTTAATACATATGGGTCTCCTGTAACTACCTGAAGGGCTGACAGGTCTCCCCTGATCAAGAGGGATTCTGCAGCATCAGCTGTCCCTTGGTCTCCAGCCTGAGAGCCCACCCTACAGGTTTTAGACTTGGCAGCCTTCTGTTTTAACACGTACCCAGGATTAGCTTTAATCAGGTATGGTAAAATGACAGAAAGGGAGAGAATTGCCTTTGAAAGAAGAGTTTATTACTCATAGTTCCTCAGAGGATGGAAGGCATGGCAACCACAAAGGGCCACATGAGGTCACTCACAGGGAAAAGCAGAGAGGAACTTGGACAGTTACCCAGTTACCTTTATTACTATGGTAGCAGGAAATAGCTATGTGGAGATATCTGTATCTATATCTATATCTATATCATCTGGATTTAAATATATAGATATAGATATATAGATATATCTAGTTTACATATATATGGTGTTTACATACAGTTTCTTAAATGTTTCACACATATAGACGTGTTTATAAAACTAATTTTTATTCTAATTTGTACATTAATATGGCAGAATGTGTGATCACTCCCCTCCTTAAGGGCTAGGATCTTGCCAGCAACTTGAAGGCACTCTGCGTAATCCTATTTATTGCCCTTTCCTTCCAGACACACCCCCCCCCCCAAGGGGTAACCACTGACGTGACGTTTCTATGTGAGGAATTACCTGCTCCTTCTCTTCTGTAATCCCTGGCTCCTGCCTCTCCTCACTCTTTCCAGTCCCCAGGCAGCCACTGACCTGCTTTGTGTCAATATACATTAGTTAGCATTTTCTGGAATTTTAAATAAATTTAATAATAGTGTATATGCTCATTTTTTTCTGGCTTGTTACACTCACCGTGTTCAGATCCATTGGCGTTGTAGCGTGTATCAATAGTTCATTTCCTTTCGTTGCTAGGAGTATTCCATTATACGGACATACCACTTTTTAAAAATTTTCAGTCAATTCATGTGTTGATGGACATGAGGAATGTTTCATTGTTTGGCTATTCCAAATAAAGCTGCTCTGAACACTTTTTTTTTTCTGTTTGTGATTTAATTTCTTATGTACATATATTTTCCTTTCACATGGGCAATTTCTTAGGTCTAGAAAGACCAGATCATATGATAAGTGTATGTGTCATATTTTAAGAAGCTGCCTGTCTGAATGTTTGTGTCCCCCCAATATTCACATGTTGAAATCCGAATGCCCAATTTGATGGTATTAGGAAGGGGGGCTTTTAGGTGGTAACTGGGTCATGATGGTAGAGCCCTCAAAAATGGTATTAATGTCGGGGCGCCTGGGTGGCTCAGTCCGTTAAGTGTCCGACTTCGGCTCAGGTCATGATCTCACAGTTCGTGGGTTCGAGCCCCACGTCAGGCTCTGTGCTGACAGCTAGCGCAGAGCCTGGAGCCTGTTTCAGTTTCTGTATCTCCCTCTCTCTCTGACCCTCTCTTGCTCACGCTGTCTCTCTCTCTCAGAAATAAATAAAACATTAAAAACATTTTAAAAACGGTATTAATATCCTTGTAAAAGAGGCTCCAGAGAACTAGCTCACTCCTTCTACCAAGTGAGAATACAGTGAGAAGCACCTGGCATGGACCAGGAAGAAGGCTCTTGCCAAAAGGTGGCCATGCTGGCTCCTTGATGTTGGACTGCCCAGCCTCCAGAACTGTAACAACTGCATTTCTGTTGCTTATAAGCCACTCAGTCTGTGGTATTTTGTTGTAGCAGCTTAAATTGGTTAAAACACTCACTGCCAAACGCTTTTTCCAATGTAATCGTAACATTTTACATTTTCCACCAGTAGTGTATTCAAGTTCTAGCTCCTCCACATCTTTACCAGCAATCAACAAAATCAACACATTTAACTATAGCCATTCTAATAGGTGTGTAGTGGTATATCGTGTGTGTGTGTGTGTGTGTGTGTGATTTTAGTCATCCAAGTAGGTGTGGGTTGCCTAAGTTTGTTTGCATTTTCTTAATAGTTTATGATGTTGAACACTGTTCATGTGCTTATGTGCCACCCTTATATCATCTTGGTTGAAGTCACAGTGTCTGTTGCTTGCTTTACAGCAGACCAGGTTGTTTGTTTACTTATTGAGGAGTTTTGAGAGTTCTTTACATATTCTGTATACAAATCCTGTTTCAGATATTTGATCTGCAAATATATTCTCCTAGCCTGAAGCTTATTCTTTCTGGCTTTAATAGCGTCTTTAGTAAAACAAAAGTTTTCAATCTCAAAGTTGCCCAATTTCTCAATGATTTCATTTATGGATCATTATTCTGATGTCACCACGAAGAAGTCCTTGCCTAACCCTATGGTTTATTCTATGCTTTATTCTAAAAGTTTCATAGTTTTACATTTATACCTTTGATCCACTCTGAGTTCACTTCTGCATGTCAGGTTTATATGAGTTTCATTTTTTTTTTTTTTTTGCATAAAATTGGGCATTTCTAAGGTATAGAAGTAAGTTTGGTTTTGGTGTGTTGACCTTGTATCCTGCCACCTTGTTAAACTCCCTTATTGGTTTTAGAAGTTCTTTCGCAGTTTCTTTTTCTTCTCTTTGTAGACAATTATGTTGACTGTGAGTAAGAATCATTTTACTCCTTCCTTTCCAAACTGTATGCATTGTTATTTCCTTGTCTTTCCTTATTCCATTGACTCTGACTTTCAGTGCAGTGTTAGGAACTTCTTTACCTTGTTCCTGATCTCAGGGGAAACGCATTCAGCAATTCAGTAATTTAACATTAAGCATAATGTTAGCTGCATGTTTGTTTGTTTGGTAAATGAGTTTTATGAGTTTGAAGAAGTATACCTCAGTTCCTACTTTGATGAGAATTTTAATCATGAATGCATGTTGCCCTTTGTCAAATTTTTTTCCCACATCTATTGTGATAATCATGTGTTTTGCTTCTTTAATCTGTTAACCTGGTGGATTACACTGATTAATTTCCAAACATCGAAGCAGCCTATATTTCTCTTGGTCATAGTGTGTCATTATTTATAATACCGTGCTGCATATGATCTCCTAACATTGTCTTGACAATTTTTTGCACCTACCTATGTTCTAAAGGTGTTGGGGTATTGGAGTCTAGATCAAGTTTTCGGTTAATGTCTTTATCTGGTTTTAGTATCAGGGTAATTTCAGCCTCTTAAAATAAGTTGTGTGTTATTTTTTTTGAAGCATTCCTTCCTCTTCAATTTTCTGCACAAGTTTGTATGTTATTTTAATATAGATTAATATAGATATTATTTCTTTAACTGTTTGGAAGTCTCTCCCAATGAAATCATGAGTACCAAGAGATTTCCTTTTCAGAATGTATTTGACTACAAGTTCAACTTATTTAACACTGATAGGGATATTCATATTATCTATTTGATCTTGGGGGCATTTTAGTAGCTTTTGTTCTTTGAGGAATCAGTGCATCTTTACCTATATTGTCCAGTTTTCATCATGGAGCTGTTTACAATATCCTGTTTTAATGTGTCCAAGTCTATAGAAACCTCTCATTTTTCATGCTTTATATAGATATTTATATCTTCACATCTTTTATGTTGGTCAGTCTTGCCAGAGGTTACCAATTTACTAATATTTTCCACGTCAGGTATAAGGTTTTGTTTGTTTGTTTCATAGATTTTCTCTATTGTTTTGCTGTCTCAGTCACATTGACTTTGGCTTCTGTCTTATTTTCTTCTTTCTGCTTGATTTGATTTCACTTTGCTCCACTTTTTTCCTTTCCTTTTTTTAAATAGTTTATTGTCAAGTTGGTTTCCATATAACACCCAGTGCTCATCTCCACAAGTGCCCTCCTCCATGCCCATCATCCCCCTCCCAACCCCCCCCCCATCAGCCCTCACTTTGTTCTCAGCATTCAAGAGTCTCTCATGGTTTCCTAGGAGTGAACCTTAGGTTACTAACTTGAGCCCTTTCTTCTTTTGTAACATAAGCATCTAATCCTAAATTTTCTCTGTAAGCACTGCTTTAGCTACATCCCACAAACTTTGATATTTTATATTTTAATTATTGTTCAGTTCAAACTAGTTTCTAATTTCAACTGAGACTGCCTTTTTGCCCCATGGATAATTTAGAGGTGTGCTGTTTATTTCCAAGTGTTACTAGATTTTTCTGTTATCAGTTTCTACTTCAATTTCAACATAGACATAGAACATACTTTTTTTTTTAATTCCCATTATTTTAAGTCTAGTAAGGCTTGTTTTATGAACCAAGATATGATTTAAGTTGGTGACTGTTCCATATGCTCTTAAATATAATTTGTATTCTTCTTTCTATGGATGAAATCGTCTATAAATGTGAATATGTTTCATGTGATTGATGGCCTTGCTCAGTTCTACCTCATTGCTGATTTTCTTTCTATTTTTCTATTACTGGGAGAGGAGTGTTAAAATCTCCAACTATAACTGTGGAGTTCATTAGTTCTCGTTGTAACCCTATTAGTTTTTTGTTTCTTGTATGTTGAACCTCTGTTAGATGCACAAATGTTCTGGATTTTTATGTCCTCTTGATGAATTGACCTGAGGTCTGCTTTGACTGAGATTGATATAGCTTCTCCAGGTTCCTTTTGATGTTTGTTTCTTAATTTGAGAGAGAGAGACAGAGACAGAGAGACAGAGAGACTGAGTGGGGGAAGAGAAAGTGAGGGAGAAAGTTGGGCACTGTCAACACAGAACCCAACATGGGGCTTGATCTCAAGAACCGTGAGATCATGACCTGAGAGGAAATTAAGAGTCAGATGCTTAACTGACTGAGCCACCCAGGTGCCCCCAGGTTCCTTTTGGTTACTGTTAGTATATAATTTTACATTTATATTTAAACTATATGTGTCTTCATATTTGAACTGTATTTATTTTAGCCAGCACGTTGTTTGATCATTTTCTATCTTTCCAATCTTTCCTTTGTTACCATTTCCCTCTTTTTAAACCTTATTTTGGAATAAGGAAACAATTTTTAATGATTTCAATTTTCTCTCTGGTTGGCATACTAGCTGAAACTATTTTACTGGTTACTTAAGGGTTTATAATACCTTGCTTTATCATGGTCTCCCCTCAAAGGGCATCATATCACTTCACAAGTACTGTTAACAATTCATAATAGTAAGCTTCCGTTCCTCCCCATGTGCTCTTTATGTTATGTTGCCATGTATATTACTGTCAATATGTTATAAACTCCACAGCTCATTGTTATAATTTTTGTTTAAAGAGTCAATTATGCTTATTTTTACTGTGGCAAAATATATACAACATAAAATTTACCATATTTACCACTTTTAAGTGTACAGTACAGTGGCATTAAGTACATTCACATTGTGCGGCCATCACTACTATCCATCTCCAGAACATTTTATGATCCCTTACTGAAACTCGGTACCCATTAAACCGTGAGTCTCCATTGTCCCCTACCTCCAATCCCTGGTACCACTGTTATTACTTTCTGTCTGTATATATATATTTATTTTTATTTCTTAATGTTTATTTGTTTGTTTATTTCTTCATTTATTACAAATAGTTTCTTGTCAAGTAGGTTTCCATATACCACCCAGTGCTCATACCCATAAGTGCCCTCCTCCATGTCCCTCTCCCCCGTCCCCACCCACACCCATCAGCCCTCAGTTTGTTCTCAGCATTCAAGAGTCTCTCATGCTTTGCCTCTCTCCCTCTCCCCCACTACCTCCCCCCTTCTTCTCCCCAATGGTCCTCCTTTAAGTTCTTCCTAATCCTATCCGTGCAAACATATGGTATTTGTCCTTCTCTGCCTGACTTATTTCGCTCAGCATAACACCCTCAAGGTCCATCCATGTTGCTACACATGGCCAGATTTCATTGTTTCTCATTGCCATGTAGTATTCCATGGTATAGATAAACCACATCANGTCACTGAGCTCTCGAACTCTTCTTTCATGTTCCTGGATCAGTTTATCTCTCTTTTTCTCAGTTTCTTCTTTTTCTATAATGGTGTGTTCTAAGTCACTTCTTCTCCTTTCTGCCTCTTCAGTCCATGCACTGGACGCCTCCATTTTATTATGTATCTCATTTATCGCATTTTTTAATTCACCATAACTATTTTTAAGCTCCATAGTGTTTGTAGCCATAGTTTCTCTGATGTCCTCCATGCTTTCTTCAAGCCCAGAGATTAATTTTATGGTTATTGTTCTAAATTCTAGTTTGGTTATTTTGCTTGTATCTGTTTTGAGCAGTTCTTTAGCTGTCAATTCTTCCTGGAATTTCTTTGGAGGAGAGCTCTTTTGTTTCATCATTTTGGTTAGCTTTCTATCTCTTGTTAGTTTTAAAAGCCTGTTATGCACTCTGCACCTGTGAGTGCTGTTGTACCAAAGAAGGCTCTTTGACTGTCCAGGTACTGTCCTTTCAGAAAGTGTTCTTTGAATGGTATCTCTTGGTCTCTTTTGTTGAGACCTTTGTTATTTTCTTTTCCTACTCGTAGTGGTATTTGGGACTCTCCACTGTCTGTACTTTGGCTTGTTTCTTGAGGTAGCCCTTCCCTTTTATGGATAGGATGCTTCGTTGGTATTGGTTGCTTCTAATCTGGACCCCTTCTGTTGACCTAGATTCCTCATCATGTGACCCATGTATTCACATAACCAGGTAGGCCAGGAAGTCACTTGGGTCTTCCTATACCATACCCAGTTTTCATACCAAGGAAAAGTCCTAGGGACCTGTGTATATAAGGAGACACAGTGGATAAGAGTATCACTCCCCTCACCCTCCTCAATAAGGAAATGGTAAGGATGACCTGGACTGAAACCTAATGCTACCTCTAAGTAGCTACTGTACCTCCACAAGTTACATAACTCTGCATGGAAATCTTTGAGGTTTTTCACTTTCCTTTTATAATTTTCCAATGGTGAAGTTAGTTTTGGCCTCATTATTGGAGTAATTTAACAGAAAAAATATATTTGTGTTTTAGGAGGTGTAATTCATGTAATCTCCTGCCCCCTTCACATTAATGAAAATAAAACAATATGATATCTTGTTGATACATTGATGACAATGATACATCATAGGGGAGGGTGGTTTTTCACTCTTATGGTATTCTTTGACATTGTAAAATTTAAAAAAAAAAAAAAAAAGTTAAGGAAGTC
>NW_027532833.1:33201-33727 GCF_008692635.1 Crocuta crocuta
TTCCTGGAGAAAGTATTATTTGAAATGGCCTTGAAAAGTAGACAGAATTTTAAAACTCCCAGATGGAACTTAAGGAAGATGGAGGCAACATGAGTAAAGTCTCAAGTATGATGGTTCTTTAGAAAAGTGTTAGACCTTTTAAAATATTCAAGTAAGCTCAAGGCACCTGGGTGGCTCAGGTCCAACTTAGAAGTGTCCACTTCGACTCAGGTCATGATCTCACAGCTTGTGAGTTTGAGCCCCATGTCAAGTTTGGTGCTGTCACAGCATGCTGTCTTATATTCGTTGTTTCCCTTTCTCTGCCCCTCCCCCGCTGAGTATCTGTCTCTCCCTCAAAAGTAAATAAACATTAAAAAATATTTTGAAAAAGTGAATTCAGCTGCCACAAATGGCAAGTGGTTGCAGACATTGGCTGATTTGTGTTTTGACTTCATTTGGTGGGTTTTTTTAGACAAAAAAAAACTGTATGTTTTTGTTTTGTTTTTTAAGTTTTATTTATTTATTTTGAGAGAGAGAGAGAACCTAT
>NW_027532833.1:33847-41359 GCF_008692635.1 Crocuta crocuta
ACCTATGCTCCAGAGGGGCAGAGAGAGGGAGGGAGAGAAAGAGAGAGAGAGAGAGAGAGAGAGAGAGAAACCAAATCAGGCTCTGCGCCTGACACAGGGCTTGAACTCATGAACCTGGAGATCACGACCTGAGCCACAACCAGGAGTCGCATGCCTAACTGACTGAGCCACCAGGTGCCCACATTTTTTATTTTAATTTATGTATTATTGATTCAATTTATACATAAATTCTTAATTTATATGTTTTTAATGTACACGGTTTGATGAGTCCAGACATTTGCATACACCTGTGAAATCATTACCCAAAATCAAGGTAAGAGACATATCCATCACCTCCGAAAGCTTCTCTGTGTCCCTTTGTGGGTTTTTTGGTCTGTTTTTTTTTCCTGTGTGTGTGTGTGTGGTAAGAACACATTACTTGAGATCTATCCTCTTGACACAGTTTTAAGTGCCCAATACAGTGTTATTGGCCATAGGTACTGTGCTGTACAGCAGGCCCTCTAGAACTAATTCATCTTGCATAACTGAATCTTCACACCAACTAAACAGCAACTCCTTCTTCCCTCCTCTCCCCAGTTGCTGGTAACCCCCATGGTACTCTCCGCTCCTAGCAGTTTGACTATTATAGGTACGTGTAAGTAGTATCATGCAGTGATTGTCCTTCTCTGACTGGCTTATTTCACTTAGCATAATGTACTCCACGTTTATCCATGTTATAACAAATGGTCCGTTTTTAAGGGCCAAATAGGATTCATTGTATGTATATACTACCTCTTCTTTATCTATTCATCTATTGATGGCCAGCTGTCTGGCTAGCTCAGCAGATGGAATATGAGACTCGACTTCTTTTTTTTTTTTTTAAATGTTTTATTTATTTCTAGGAGAGAGACAGACAGACAGCGTGAGCAGGGGAGGGTCAGAGAGAGAGGGAGTCACAGACTGAAACAGGCTCCAGGCTCTGAGCTGGCAGTCAGCACAGAGCCCGACGCGGGGCTCGAACCCACGATCCGTGAGATCATGACCTAAGCGAAAGTCGGACGCTTAACCGACTAAGCCACCCAGGTGCCCCTCGACTTCTTTTTTATAATTGGGTTCAGATAGCCAAAGTTNNGAGTGGAGATTTTAAAACCCTGCCATTCCTAAAGTCCCTAAAAACCTAAAGGCCTCTAATTTATATTTTAATTTGTTGGGATAATGTGGGAGCAGTGCAGGGCAGCTACAGGAGAGACAACCTTTGCTTAACCTTTTGCAAAATCTGTATTTTGAGGGAGAGTGATATGAACTAGTGAAAGGCCTCTCATAGGATTTTGCCTCCTCAGATTTGGGCAAATGATCTAGCTTTGGTTTTATTGAGATGTTTGGCATATGTTCTAAGTGTTTATTAAATAAATAGGTGTCCTCTATGAAGAAGGAGCTGATGATGGTATAAATGCCATCAACACAGCATGGTCAGAAGTATTCTAAATGGCTTGGCACTGAAGAGTGTGTCTTTCACAGATTTGCCAGCTTACTGCTCATGAAGGGCACCTACTAGAGCAACAAAAATGGGTGTGAGACAATTATCTAATTATTTTGAAACAGAGTCAAACCTGTATTTACACAATTTCAGAATTATTCCACTTCCTGCTTTCGTTTGCCCTTAGCTAGAGTAAAATCACTGATACAAACTGGAGGTGCACTGCAGAGGGAAGAATAATGATGGTGTAAAGGAACGGGCTTATTTCTGTCCCAACTACAGTGAAGATGCAGGAGCTGGGGGGTTCCTGCTTCGGGGTGAAGCATTAGTAGCAGAATAGTTCAAGGTCAGCTCTCTGCTTCTTCTCTGTTAAGCCTCTTGAGGGTATAGTAGGTTGCACGTTATAGAGATTCAGTGTGTGTATTACTTGGACTGAATTGAACTCTAAAGTTATTGCTCTAATTGCTTGCTGACTGAAAACCTTTGCCTGGGCATCCACAACCCCTACAATTTTGAGGGATACATGGTATAAATGGCTCTCTCAACATGGAGAGCAGTTTTACTTTTTGTTAAATTGTGTTTATATCTTGGGTCTTATTAATGGAAATTGTGTAGTCAAGTATTCATGTTAACTGTCGGCAGATGCGTTTACAGAGCTGTGTTACACATTCAACTTCTACCTAGATGCCCTCCCAAAACAAAGAGGATAGGAGTACTCCCTTGTAGAGTCAGGCTCAAGTTTCCTAGTACCACCTAATTTGTAACTTTACCTTCCTTTGACATTCACATCTTGATGGAATTAAAGACTGAGGGTTTCATACTTTCACTCGCCATCAGCATGCACTGAAACCAGAGCAGAAAGACAAATACACAGTGGCATCAGAGCCCAAAGCCTTGTGCATAACTCAGTGGAACTCAAGCAGAGAATGTAATTGCACGCTGAAATCAAAATGATTATTGATCTGCAAATCCTCACCTATATACAAAGAGAAAAAAATGGTCCGAGAACAAAGGATACCCAATGCATCTCAGTGTCATTTCCTGACATTTTGTTGGCACATGGATTAGAAGATAACTGAGTGAAAGACCCCAACTACATGGTTTTCTCTAAATCTTACTTGCATCCCTGGAGATTGATTTTTCTTCAAATTCTTACTAGGCAGAACTTCAGATATCATAGGCTGAAAATTCATGTTCCTGGTTCTCAGCTTCCTCTTGATGAGAAAGATAGCTCTTGCCATTAGCATTCGTTAAGGTGTACTTTTATTAAACAACATTCAAAGAAGTAGACATTTATCTATGTATATAGAACTGCAACTTGGCATACCAGAGATCATGCTTCAATTTCTATTTCTTTTTTTAAATGTCTTATTTATTTCTGGGAGAGAGAGAGAGACAGAGAGAGAGAGAGACAGCATGAGCAGGGGAGGGTCAGAGAGAGAGAGGGAGATACAGAATCCGAAGCAGGCTCCAGGCTCTGAGATAGCTGTCAGCACAGAGCCCGACGCGGGGCTCGAACCCATGAACCGTGAGATCATGACCTGAGCTGAAGTCAGATGCTTAACCGACTGAGCCACACAGGCACCCCCAGTTTCTATTTCCTGGAACACTTTGTTAACCTTGTCTGTAAGAATTTTTGGTGTATTTTATCTAGAATAAAATTCTCTATACCTCAGTTGCTCACTATATCAGTCTGGGTCTGTTGGGGAAACAGAAACAGCACTATAATTTGAATAGAGAAGATTAACATAAATAATTCATAATGAATAAAGGGAGTTAAACAGTAAATGGGGTAAAGAAGACTCTGAGGGGTCTAGGGATAACAAGTCTAATACAACCGCAATATCTAGGCTGAGGAGAGTTGACAAAGAAAGTGCAATAACTTAGCAGAAGGTCCCCCCAAGACTGAGCCTCAGACCTCTTCAAAGAGCACGGGACAGCCATCCTCCAGGATCACAGCAACTTGCCAGAGGACACAGAGTACAGCTAGTGGCACTGAGTGAGGAGGGTGTGCCCTCAGGGTGTAGCTGGCTGGCACTGATCCATGAGGACTGCTGGACTCCTGTGCTGAGTAATAAGAAAGGGGGACCAGAATCTGGAAGGAAGGGGTCTTCTGTGCTATTGCCTGGCAGTGTCCCTTAATTTTTTTCTATTGTTGAAACTAACAGACATTGCACCACTGGCAAAGAGGAGTGTTTATAGGGTGTGCCTTTGATATCACAAAGCAAGGTATAAGCTGGAGGATTTAGGGCTAAGAGTCAAGAAATGAGTAATTGGAGCACTTACACATATTTATCTAGCTTAGGTGTCCAAGGTTTCATTTTTTAATATAATTGCCAGTGTAACATTTACGTTTCTTTCATTATCTCAGTCAAGAGCAATAAACTCACATGATCCCTAGAAGTTCAGCAGATAACCCAAATGAGTAAAAATAGGATAAGATATCTCTATCTATCTATCTATCTATCTATCTATCTATCTATCTATCGAGAGAGGTGCACTGCAGTGATTATGCCTTGTGTCTTAAAAGTGATCCAATTCACATGTGAGCATCTGTAGTCTGCATACTGTGTTAGCAATTATAAAATTAAATAATGAAACTGTCTATAAACCAGAGAATTTAGTTTGACTTTTTTTTTTTTTTTTTTTTTTTTTTTTTTGGTCTGGCCAGAGAGAAATGCCATTCTCAAGTTAGTCATGGAGAAACAGATGCAACCATCCAGTTGGTTAGACAAGATTTATCATTCATCCACTGTTTAAATGTTGTCTGCTCTAAGACTGCCAAACAAACAGTTCACAGTATTTAACCAGATATATGTATGAGTGGGTTTGGGGCTAATTAAAAGTAATCATTTTTATTTTGTATTGGAAGGAAAGAAAACGAAGGAAGCAAGGTTCCTTGTATTTAGCTATTCTACATGTTATGCCTAATTTAAATTAGGATACATTTTCCACATTGGCAATTCCCTTGTTTATAATTTAAGGAGCAGTGATAATAGTAGCATCAGAGTCTATAACAATTACTTTGCGGAGGTAAGAAAAGAAATAGCCACTTAAAGCATTGTAATTACAACAATGTTATTAAATCCTCTACGTCTGTTTTTAAATGTCAAAATCCCAACATTAATTACCTTTCTGCAATGAAGCATGAAATGGCTTCAAAGTCCCGAGGTAAACAAGGATTGTGACTAAATGAGTAAGGGTAAAGCCTGGATCTGAGAGCACCAAAAATATTTGGCTTTTTGGATTTTTCTCTCCCAGAGGAGAGAAGTGTGTTTTACAGAACCATATGTTTGGTACTTTCCACATGGACCATATTTCATGTGACTTTATTTTTCTTTTCAACGAAGGGAATTGTTGTTCAACATATAATGAAACCTATTGGACATTTTATATGTTCATAAGATTTTTCAGGTAAACATGGGTACAAACCTGAAACCCCTTTTGTCACACCTTGGGTCCCAATTTCTGTTTTGGAAAATGTATCCAGCATAACTATACAACAGCAACGGAGGAACCTCCAGACTTACCCACAGTCGAACCCAAACGTAGTCTTAGCTACCTGGGTTTTAACATGAGGTGTGTTCGACGTATTCTACAAAGTAGTCTCACAGATATACTTACTTGTGTTTCACCTTTGCAGCTAAACTGGAGGCAATATGGTATAGTGAGGGGAGGCACTCATCAGCCAGAACTGTTTCCAAATTCTAGCCACGCCTTATGCTAGTGAGGGGATCCTGAGAAAGATACCCAGTTGCTGAGTCTTGACTTACTTATCTGGCATAGTATTTAACCTGTAGAGCTATTGTAGAGATTGAAATGTACACTCCATGAAAAGCACTCAAAACATAGTTTGGTGCAATCAATTTTAGCTGTTTTATTTGAAATCTATGGTTATTTGTATCTCTTTAGTAGAGGTAAAACAAACAGTGTAACAACATAAGCTCTTTTAGGTCAATCTAATGTGCATTTTATATTACAAATTAATTTTTCCCCTTTTCCTGCTAATTTTCTCCGCATCCTCTGCTATTTATTACCTTCCTACTTCTGCTATACTTATCTTTACATTCTGTTTTCTTTAGAAAATATATATGGTGTTTTTTTTTTCTCTTCAGAGTAGTCTGTCACTCACCTGCACTTGAGTGGCTAAGTTTCATCATATATTACCTAACTGCAATAGAAAAACGAGTTGAAATGACACAGTAACTATAGTGCCACAGGGGGCGCCATTAACCAATGATGGAAAAAGAGGGCAGCAAGAGTGAGGTCACTGCAGTCACCCAGACAGAATTTCTAAGTAGGTAGTTAGATCATGGTGGCTTTTATCCAAAGACCTTCTTCTGCCTATTGTCAGGCCCTCTCACCTGCCCCCCCACAACATTCCACCAACCTCTTATTTGTATCCAGATGGAAATTCCCTAAGAAGATTAATCCAAAAATCCTCTTCTCCATCAGTAGGGACAAACTCTCATTTATTCAGTGCACCTCCTCTTAGTGATCAGTATTATTCAAAAGGAACCACATGTAATTTAGTAATTCTAAGGTGTGAACCTCTCTGATATATTAACAATTGGAAAGAATATTGTAAAACAAACTAATCTTTACAGATAATATCAGCACCTCTGGGAAGTATACACTGGAACTCCAGAACTGCTTTTCCTGTGCTGAAGGTGGACTTTGATCTGTCACCTGATGAGAGAACATGTGGAGCTTTCTCAGGACATGCTGCCTGCCAGCCAACAACACTTGGAGTTCTACAGTTTTGCCGTCTTAGTGTACGCATGGCAATGTTTGTGAAACATTCAAATCGTTTCTTGCACTCTTACCTTATAATTTTATAAGAAAAAGAATTGAAAAACAGGAGAATGAAAGAGAAGAAGGTGCCACCAAGACAAAGATTGGAATCATCCTGTATGCCAACAAAAGACCTTCACAGGACTCACATGCTGACCGTATGTTCATCTGCTTAGGAAAAGAACATTAATGAATGCACATTAGTACCCGGATGTTAAAAAGAGGACTCTCCTACAAGTTTCTGCTGAGGCCCAAAGAGAACAAAAAGCTAAATGAGCTTTACAATCACAATGCAGGAAGTGTAGAGTTTACATGATCCTTAATCCCCTGCCCACATCAGAGTATGGAAATTGGAAAGGTGAAAGGAATGTTTGTGGGAGCCATTTGTGAGCCGAGGGTATCTCAAAGGTGGAGTGGCAGATGTACTTCCTCTTCCAACTCAAGTCAACCGAAAGACTTTAAGGACACAACTCGTAGAGCTAATCAGTATTCGTTGCAGTTTGGGGAACACCATGGATTAGCGTGGGACTCTCGCCAGGAAATCTAAGAGCGACAGACAGGCTACGGAGAACACAGAAGAGCAGAGTACAGAAGCAGGTGGCTGAGTTGGGCAACCACACTCTCGAAGCTTGCCAAAGGAAAAAAAAAAAGGAGTGTTTCCCTTCCAGAGGGAGGGAGAGAGAGCACAGGCATGCTGCCACAGGTTGATCTTACATCCTGTCCCAAAGAGCTGCTCGGTGGCATGGAAAGACTTAGCAGAAGGAGCTGGACAGAGAGCGAGCTATCTAGGGACTGAAGAAGAAGCAAAACTGGCAGGAACACAGAAATAGCTGCAGGAAAGAGATCCAAAGAGATCAGAGTTGAGGAAAACAGAGAAAGTTCTCCAAATAATCTCTGTAAACACCCACAAGGAGAGTTAATGTGAAACACCCGCTGTGGCCAGAGAAAACTATAAGATTTGAATCAACCAGGTGAGAACTCTTCTGTATGTTTTTCCTCTTCCTCCTTGATTGCTTCCAACCCTGTGATCCTGTGCAAATATGGAAGGACAGAGTTACAAAGCGAGGGTGGGTATTAGAAGGCCTCTGCTGTCCCGCTGCAGGCAGGAAACTTGGAAAAGTCTCAGACTCGGAAAAAACGTGCCATCAAACTTCACTCGTTCTGAATCAGTAATCTGTGGACTTTCCCTCTCTGAAGGAGCCGATGGATGGAAATTGGGGTTTCCGTGAACTTGAACGGGAAAAAATAGTTATTTATTTTTG
>NW_027532833.1:42528-43661 GCF_008692635.1 Crocuta crocuta
GAAAAAATAGTTATTTATTTTTGTTAACCTCTCACTGAAATGTAGCCTATTCTTTAATTAGGAATGCATGTAACATAACCCAGAAGTGTTAGCAGTGCCTGTGGAGAAAAGAATTACCACAGAAAGCCCAAGAGCATCATCCTTAGAAAGGCCTGCTGGCAAGGCTGGCTCATGGCTAAATCTCGGAACTATGATTTCAGGAGTGTTACCACCCTTCGCTAAGTGATCAGGGTGGCTCACTGGGTCTGGATTGTTCGGGCGGACAGCGTGGCTTATGCTGAGCACCAGCTTTCCTGCTGAGAGTCTGGAGTTCTTGCGTGTGCGAGGTAGATGGTGCTCATTTGAGTAACCCCTAGTATAAACCTGGGACACTGAGTCTCTGATGGGCCCCCTTGGGAAGAAACAGTGCACACATGTTGCTAATTTTTGTTTGCGGGGGTGGGGGGCGGGGGGTAAGGGAGAAGAGTGCACCCTGGATGACTCCTCAGGGGAGGAATGAAGGTGGCAGTAGGATTCCTTCAGATTCCACCTGAGTCTTTTTCCTTTCTGTTCTGGCTGGCTATCTTCTCTGCATCACTATAAATCATCTTAGCTGTGATCACAGCTATGTGCAAGTGCTGTGAGACCGTCTAGCGAAATATTGGAATGCGGGATGGTCATGGGGACCTCCAACACAATGGTAGAGTTTGCTAACTTATGGAACTCACTGAAATACAGCCACAACCTGGTTGTGGGGAAAGAGAGGAGGGGGCAGGTCACGATGAAACTCTCACAGATGGGTGGCTGTGGAGTTCCCATGATATGCAGCATGTTTGCGATCGGAGGTCAAAGTTAACCTATGCAGTGTCAAAAGAATCCATTCCTAAGAGAGTTGGCTTCCTCACTGGATCTCTTTTGGGCCATGCAGACTATGGTAAGGGAAAAACAGCCATAGCCCAGCTGATGATTTGTTTGTCTCTCTCCTTCCTTTGGGCAGGGGGAGAAAGGGCCCAAACATAAAAATTAGTTTGTGCCTGGTCTGTCGTCTAAGTGGGAGGAAAAAAAGACCAGAGCAAGGCTTTAGATAAAGCAGAGGAAAAAAGAAAGGAAAAAAAAAACAACAACACCCCAGCCACATTTCTTTTCAGCCTAGC
>NW_027532833.1:43759-49428 GCF_008692635.1 Crocuta crocuta
TAAACCCTGTAAATGGTGAATTTAATGTCAGGGGTTTGTGTAAACTTGTAATTTCTTTAAAGGAATTTTAAATCACAGCTTTGCATTTTGTGGCTATTGCATCTGGATAGATGATTTAAAAAACAATGTAGCATGTTATGCTTTCAATTTCATAAATGCTAGAGAGGTCATCTCAACCGTGGAAAGNAAACAAGTCTATGTAACTGATGAATTTTTGCTATGGTGTTGGCTATTGGAGTCTCTGGAAAAAAGAAGCCAATGTCCAGATGAAGATACACTTTGGGAATTTTATAAAGCACTTTTTTATTTTGCTAATGAGTTCTTGTAAAGTCTGATTTCTGACCCTTGGGAGCTGATGATTTTCTGGCTCCTGGTGTGCATAGTTTTGCATGGGGCAATTTGGATCCTAAGACTGAGAAGGTAAAAAGTGCATGGGAAAGCCTTCCCTGTCACTTGGACTTGGAACACAAGTGCCTGGCCCTACAGTGTCTCAGCTTTGCCGCTGCTGAGGAAAAGCTGCTGGCATGTTTGATTTACTGACTTTCCAGATCCTATTTTTCTGGACCTGACTCCCAAGTTGAAACCTGATACTGCCTGCCCTGGGCTATTTCGTGCCAGCACTGAGCTGTGCTCATCTGAAAGCAAATACAGGCTCAGAAGTCAGACTCTGGGACTGCTAGAAATTTAGGACACCCCCTCTATGAGGTCATAGTTATGAAAATGTAATGGATGGTGGCGAGACCAGCTGGGTCACTTGGGGATGCCTAAGGAAAGGCCGTGATCTCCAGTGAGACCAAATATAATGAAGCTGCAGAAGAGCTCTGTGTTTCTACTGAGGAGACTGTGTTCCTAACCTGTGATTCCGCTTGAAAGCTGCCAGCTGACGGTGGGGGTGGTGTGTAACCCTCCACCCACCTCTGACAGATCGAACTCTGGAACTCCTTGGGGGCCGGATGTGTCACTGCTGTTGACTATGTTCTGGTTTCCAGATTAGTTGCAATTTGCAAAAACGATTTGACAGCCTGACTCTACCCCCTCACCTCTCCTGCTGCGCACACCTTAGGCGGTTGGATCATTCAGTGCAGCTGTCTCCAGAGGAGGGATCGATCTTGTCTAGGCTGCTCACCAGATAAATGACCAGGATAAGAGGTCTGGGGACAGGAGAGGTTATGTGAACCCATTTAAAAAAATATATTGAAAAATCAGGATTTCGCCCTGACCATTTTTTTGCCCTGGCCAGTTCTTGAATATGATGTGTCTTTCCGGTTAAGTTGTATAAAAACGTTATCCTGTGCAAATGCTCGTGTCCGGACCTCTTGCACACAACCCTTTCAGACGAAGATCTGGGCTAAAAAAGAAATGATAAGGAGAGACTGTAAAGTTAATATCAGTGAATGGAGCACATTGATGTTCGAGCAACCACAGAACCTTGGAACATGGCGGGGAGCATAGCGGTGGAGGCAGAGTATAAATGATCTTTGTTTTCCAGAACTGCTCCTGGAAGCTCTCCCCTCTTCCTGGAGGAAAACCCTGCCGCCTGTGTCCGCAGCACGAGTGCTTCAGATTCGGGAGGACTGGCAAGCCCAGGTTGCATGTTGACAGCGTGACTCTGAGCTGTGGGGTCCTGCACAGTCCCCGCAGAGCACCCCCACGTGCCCTCTACACTGAGCAAGTGACAGACTAGTGTTGGCTGAAGGAACTCTTCCGAGCTGATCACATGGGGCACTTCCTCTGAAAGGTGCACCTGAGAACCCTGCGGTGACAGGCAGCATGGGGGGGTGGGGGGTAGCCACTTTGGACCCCTCCCCCTGTAGCGTGCGCTGAATGACCAGTGCACATCCTGCGTGGGGTGCCATTACTTTGTAAGCTCTTTGTTTCCAGGGACACATGTGCCCTTGGGGATTATACTTCTCAGATGGATGTGTGCCCTGACCATAGTGATACTGCCTCAGCCCTGGTGGGCTTGGGGGCGGCTTACTTGCCAGGCCTTGCTGGGCCAGAATCGACTCCTCAGGGCAGGTTTGTTTTTTTTTTTAAGGGGTTCGTACAGGAAGTTATGAAGAAAGCTGCCTGGGTTTCTCAGACAGAACTTTGTGGCTCATGGTCTTGAATTAAACTGGCAAAGTCCAGGACCTCCAGAGGGCATACGTGCAATCACAACTGGAGGCTGGCCTCACCCTGTTGTGTGGAGTCCTACTAATGATAAGTTTGTAAAGATACCTTGGCCTACGGCCAAGGGAGTGGGGTATGCAGACGAGTTAACATAGCAAGAGTGAGACTGTCCTCAGCCTCCTTGCAAGGCTGACCCGTGGCTGACATATGGGAACTTCAGTCTGGGAGTATGCCTGCCCTTCCAACACTCCTCTAAGAGTGACTCGCTGGACCCAGAATGTGCCACCAGTGGGGTCTGTACTGAGCATTTCCTTTCTTTCTGCGTGTTTGGAATTTTGGTATGTGCTAGGTAATAGATGTCTATGTGAGTGGCCCCCAATAAAAAAAAAAAAAAACTTCAAAGTCTCAAAGAGCTTCCCTGGGCAGAAATATCGCAAATATGTTGGATTTTCACTACTGGGGAAAAGTGTGCTCTGTGTGACCCATCATGGGAAGCAAAGAGCAAAAGGAAGCCTGCGTATGGACACATGGATTCCTCCATGCTCTGCTTGTGCCTCCTCCCCTTAAGTTCAGGCTGTATACCCTTCCCACATCACTGTGCTAAGCCTTGGCCCTGAGCACAATGGTCTGCAGTGTCCCATGAGAGCTTCTAGCACATCTGAATGGGCTGGTGATCTTGGGGTCCCCCAGTGCTATCAGTCACCAATGGAAATGTTGTATCTTCTTATCATATTGTAGATGTTATGGATTATTTTGAAATTTCAATTGTATTTTTCAGTGCTTTGAAATNTAAAGAAGCATATACATTATACATTTTAAAATATTTTTAAAATTTAACATTTTTACCATTATATTTTGACACAACTCATTTCTTTTGCAATCCTAAGTATTTTATTTGCTGCATTATTCTGAAAGCCTGATTCTGAGGTGTCCAGGCATTTACCAGACTGCTAAAGGGGTCTACACAAAAGTTTAAGGCTTCTTGCAATGGGTTAGTACCCTGGGCTAGATGTATTAATCACTAATGGATGATTTATTACCTATGAGTGGATAAACATTTAGTACCTTAAGTTTTATCCAGGGATAAGGAAGGACTAGTTCTACAGATTACATTTACAGGGGCAGCAAAAGTCAGCAATCAAGTCCTTTAACAATTGTATGCCATGCTTGTTCAAGGTGACAGTTACATATATAATGTGTCTTAAAGAGGAAATACCATTTGGGGTTTCTAACAGTGTTGAGCTTTCTAGAACTATAATGCCCCCTTATAGGATATGTTTCTTGTTGAACTTTATTTATTGCATTAAGTCTTAAACTCAAATTCTGAAAAGCTCTGACTTCACTTTCAGGTGTCTCTGTGATCAGACTGCCACTTAACTCCAGTTGGTACAAGGACAGTCATCCAGCTAATGGCATGTCATAACATTAAATGTTAAGGCGCCACCTACAAAGGGAACGTTTTGGTTTTGTTGGCTAGGTTTTTGATAGTTTTTGAAGCCTTGCTTAAGTTCTGATTTTTTTTTTTTTTTGCCATCAAGCTAATGGTAAACACCTTAACATTTCTTAGAACTCTAAAATATTACAGATTTGATTTTAGCAGATTCAGTGGAGAGTCACTAAAGGTGTGAAAAGAACTTATGAAAGTAATATCCTGCTCTTTCCTCAAAGATGGACAGAGAGGTGTTACCTGCTGGTAAATGTTTTTCTTCACAATGAAACAGTATGGATCAGAGGATTTTCTAATGGTCCAGAACTCAAGTTTTTCTTTAATACAAAAATATGCATAGAAAAATAAGAAAGTGTATTTTACATTATTTTTTTACACCCTTCTGCCTCCGGCTCCTTATCTTTCTTTCACTGCCGGCTGCACCTGTGTGGCCCGCATGCCTTCATAACTTCCCACAGAGCATTTCCAGCATCATATCATCCATGCTGACAGAACCGATGACGGGCCTGAAGAACAGTTCCGCAAGGGCATTGGCATTGATGTATCTCAGCAGGAAGAGGGTGCTATTCAGTTGGGCGAATCTGATGTGGTGCCCCCTGTGCGTCATCCTGATGTGGTCGCTGAGTATCTGCTGAGTTCCCCACTGAAGTCCCTGGATGTACTTCACACACTGCAGGCCCGGCAGGCCTGGAGGAGAAAAAGGGAGACCAGTCTCTTTATTGGAAAAAGCTTACTCAGCATCCTTTGCTCACTTTTTAAATACGCCCATTCTGCCCCCTCCCACATTAAACAAGAGTTCCTACTTCAAAGGGCTTTCTAGAACAAGGATAAAATGCCAAACCAGTTCTAAGTTTTTGGAAGCAGTGCTTCCAAGAGTGAACTACCACATAGTTATTTAATAGCCAGTATGTCTGTATCCTCACATTTAAAACCTGCTAGACTGGAGCCAACAGGTACACATTTAATCAAAATGACAGTAGAATATTATTTAATGAATCAAGGCTCCAATTCACTGTGCAAATAGGAAGACATTGAAATTATTTCCGGGGCCACCTGGGTGGCTCAGTCAGTTAAGTGTCCAACTTCGGCTCAGGTTATGATCTCACAGTTAGTGGGTTCGAGCCCCACGTCCGGCTCTGTGCTGACAGCCAGCTCAGAGCCTGGAGCCTGTTTAGTTTCTGTATGTCCCTCTCTCTCTCTGACCCTCCCTTGCTCATGCTGTCTCTGTCTCTGTCTCTCTCTCTCAGAAATAAATTTTTTAAAAACCATTAAAATTATTTCCGGAAGTGAGCACTCTACATTTTACCTATGGGAAACAGGCCATTGGAAAAGGACTACAGGTTTTGCCAGATGAATATTTTATTTTTTTTATTTTATTTTTTTAAAATATTTTTATTTATTTCTAGGAGAGAGAGACAGCGTGAGCAGGGGAGGGTCAGAGAGAGAGGGAGATACAGACTCTGAAATAGGCTCCAGGCTCTGAGCTGGCAGTCAGCACAGAGCCCGACGCGAGGCTGGAACCCACGAACCGCGAGATCATGACCTAAGCGAAAGTCGGACGCTTAACCGACTAAGCCACCTAGGCGCCCCTGCCAGATGAATATTTTAGCATCCTTTCTTGAATTTCCCACCAATACAGTGATTAGCCAGCTGATGGTGGTAAAACTTCACAGCTACAAACAGTGACTCATGAGTTGCATCCTAATTGTTTGCCCACAGGCTGATTTTAGTCTCCAGGCCTGCAGTGATTTAAGAGATAACATTGGCCATTTAGCTCATTGTACTGTGATTTCTGTATTGAGGAAGGTTTAAAAAAATTGATTCTAATGACTACCACAAAAGCATTTTTTAAAAAAAAATAGTAAAGCAAGAAGTCTAGTAAAGTAAGAGGTCTTTACCTGACTGCTTTAAGAGGTAAGAGGAGGCTGCTTTAAAAGTTCTTTGATGCTGCATGACAGTTATATTAAAGTTCCTTTTCTGTATTTAAATAATTACCAATTATTCTGTTTAAATGTTCTCAGTGATGATGACAATCATTTTCTTTCCCTTTCCTACAAAATTCAGCAGTAAAGTATTTTAAAATCACCATGGCAACCAACAGAGTAGCAGG
>NW_027532833.1:49514-49806 GCF_008692635.1 Crocuta crocuta
AAATGTATCTGATATATTGGGAAGGAAATAAAAACCCATCTGTACTGGCCCCACATTAACATCCCCTACTATCTACACTCATTATCCAGACTTGAGACCCCGTATTATCGTTTGAATTCCACTGATGTAGGCGACAGGAGGCTTGCCTGAACCACCACCACCAATGTGAAGGTCCTCTAGGTCCAGATTCATGGCTTCTTAAAAGGTTATCTTGTGAATTCCCTGACACTTTCCTCTGCTTTCAGACCACACCCTCCTTTTAACATTGCCCCCCACCCCCACTCCAAAATGC
>NW_027532833.1:52908-53284 GCF_008692635.1 Crocuta crocuta
GAGGGTCAGAGAGAGAGGGAGATACAGACTCTGAAATAGGCTCCAGGCTCTGAGCTGGCAGTCAGCACAGAGCCCGACGCGAGGCTGGAACCCACGAACCGCGAGATCATGACCTAAGCGAAAGTCGGACGCTTAACCGACTAAGCCACCTAGGCGCCCCTGCCAGATGAATATTTTAGCATCCTTTCTTGAATTTCCCACCAATACAGTGATTAGCCAGCTGATGGTGGTAAAACTTCACAGCTACAAACAGTGACTCATGAGTTGCATCCTAATTGTTTGCCCACAGGCTGATTTTAGTCTCCAGGCCTGCAGTGATTTAAGAGATAACATTGGCCATTTAGCTCATTGTACTGTGATTTCTTGATTTCGGAAG
>NW_027532833.1:53772-55752 GCF_008692635.1 Crocuta crocuta
AAATGTATCTGATATATTGGGAAGGAAATAAAAACCCATCTGTACTGGCCCCACATTAACATCCCCTACTATCTACACTCATTATCCAGACTTGAGACCCCGTATTATCGTTTGAATTCCACTGATGTAGGCGACAGGAGGCTTGCCTGAACCACCACCACCAATGTGAAGGTCCTCTAGGTCCAGATTCATGGCTTCTTAAAAGGTTATCTTGTGAATTCCCTGACACTTTCCTCTGCTTTCAGACCACACCCTCCTTTTAACATTGCCCCCCACCCCCACTCCAAAATGCAGGAGTCAATTCAGGAAAGAGAAAATGTGGACAGATGAATTCCACAGTAAAAAAAAATGTTTAAACATAAAGATCAGGGCACACAAAAGGATAAACATCAAAGGAAGGCCACACGCTTAGCAGGTGCATTTGTTTGAAACACACTCAGCTGATTAAATTCAGTGTAGGGAGGATTCAGAAAAGCAAAGAGAGGGGCGCCTGGGTGGCTCAGTCGGTTAAGCGTCCGACTTTNTATCAACTTCTGGAAGCTGAGCCCCTGCCTTTCTTTATTCCAGCAGAACAAGGCACGTGGTTGATGTTTAACAAAACTGACTGAAGGAGTGAGAAAACACTTTTTCACAAATGATCTTAAGAAGCACCTCGGGCACGTACTACAAATGCCTATTCACAGACCCTGGACCACAGCTACCCAGTTAGCACCTCTGGGCAGGAGCCTGGTAAGACTTTGAACAAGCCTCTCCCCACACCCCGCACCATTTCTCATGCACAGACAAGTTTGGAAAACAACGGTGGAAGCAAAAGGTGACATATAATCAAGGCTGGAATGAGTGGAGATCTCTAGGTACTGAACTGTGAGTTCTGAATGAAACATTATCCTATTAAATACTGCTCTATACCCTTTCAGAAAATACTAGCTAGGAGGCAAGGACATATCCAGAGACTCCCGTTGTTAGAGGAAAACATGCTGAGGGAGCATTATAAAAACTATCCCAACTCAAGTTACCTGGAAACTTTGTGCCCACTTGTGACCTTTTTCTGGTCAAAGACGATTCTAGTAGTATGACATACTCAAGAAAAGGTGCTGGGTGGTCCAGGGAGATATTCTCTACTCATTTGGTTGCACCGTGTGGGGCAGAGCATCCAGCACCTAACAACCGGAAAGTGTGTTGCAGCAGACACCCTGGGGGGCCCAGGAGACCTACACCCCCTAGTGCTTACCCCCCCTTGGTACCCTGATAAAGACACCTGGAGGAGCCCAGCTGTTTAAGACCATGAAAATGATCATTCAGAGCCAGAACAGTGAAACACCAAGTCCAGTGTCCTAGGGGGATGGTCTAGGACTCCTTAACTAATGTTGCCTTTCTTGCCGGCCTCAGTAGATTCCCTCCAACAAAAAGGTTCTAGTAACTTTCAGAACTGGGTTTCAGGAAGACATGTTGCAGAATTTGCGGGGAATAGAAACTTTTTTTTAAAGCTACACTACTGGATTTAAGACTAGAAGAGAAGGGCAGCCCTGGCTCTTGAAGGCACAAACTTTTCCTTAGTAACAGAAAGTTGTAGAGACAGAAGTAATCAACCTCATCAAACCGCCCTGCTCTCTGCTGAGTGTCTGGAAGCAGCCCACCCACTAGGAGTGCTTTCTGGGGCTTCCCCAACTCTGCTGAGTTACTCGCGATTCTTCGCTGGTGCCTCGACACTCCCCTGACCACCGAAAACTCTTCAGAGCCTGCGCCGAGGCGACTCACTGCCCAGCGCTATCCCGAACAGTGAAAAGACTGCACCCGAGGCGGCGCCCTTACCCGGGTTAAAGAGCACGGTCCCCTTGAGGTACGCGTACTCCTTGGTACTGATCTCCAGGCTCCAGCACTTGGCAAGGAAGCATTTGATGACTTGGACTTCGGCGGCCGAGGGCAAGTGGCCGGCCTCCAGCGGCGGTACCAAGTGTGGCGGCAGCGGAGACAGAGGCG
>NW_027532833.1:55916-56087 GCF_008692635.1 Crocuta crocuta
CCCGCCGCCTGGTGGTGAGGATTCTCTGCAGCAGGCTGGGCTCCGTGATCTCCACCGTCTCGAAGTTCAAGCGGTCCTGCGCCAGCTCGAGCATGAGCAGCGGCGCCCAGGAGTTGCGCACCAGCACCAGTTGCTGGTCCAGAGGGAGCACCTGGAAGCAGGGTAAGTACT
>NW_027532833.1:56143-56678 GCF_008692635.1 Crocuta crocuta
TCTGGGGGCCCCCCCGCCGCTGGGCGCCACACGGGGGGTACCACCAAGGGGCCGCGAGCTGCGTCTGGCGAGCGGCGTGCGCCAGCTTTGCGCTCATGGGCAAGTGGTGGAAGATGCCGCCCTGATGCGGGTGGTCTTCCCCGCAAAAACTGCAGCGGTACAGGAGCGCCCCTGCCCGCCCCCCCGGCAGCGCCTCTCTGCCCCCCGGGCCCTGGGCGCTATAGGAGCGTTCCCACCACGCGCTCCTAAGCCGCGCTTCGGACGCTTCCGGCGCCACGTGCGTCTGCTTTGCGCTGGTGAGCAAGCTGTAGAGGATGCTGCCCTGCCGCGGGTGGTCTTCGCCGCAAAAGCAGCAGCGGTACGTGAGCGCCATGGCCCGCCCGTGCGGCAGCTCCTCTCTGCCCACCGGGGGCTCGGAGCCGCACGAGCAGCCCCAGCACGCGCCCCCCGGCCGCGCCTCGGGCGCCTCCGCAGACGCGTGCGCCTGCTTCGCGCTCGTGAGCATGTTGTAGAGGATGCTGTCCTGCTGCTGCTG
>NW_027532833.1:56697-57499 GCF_008692635.1 Crocuta crocuta
TGGTGGTCCTCGCCCGCCATGGCCCTTGGTGCCCGGAACCTGGCTCTGTCCGGTGGCGGCCGCCTGGGATATATTTATACCAAGCGCGCACGCACGCGCGTCGGCCGTCTCCGCCAGGGCAAGGGCGCGGAGGGAGGCGCGGCGCTGTGCTCGGGTGTGTTCGCCCTTGACCTCAGCGGTTCTGAAGGGGCAGATGCTTCTTAAAAGCTGGGAATGGAGGAGGAACGGAGGCAGGGTAGCTCCTGAACGCATCCTTCTTTCCTCTCATTACACCGTTCCCTGCCTCTGGAAGACAGAGAAGAGAGCAGGGAGCAGGTATTTGGGGGCACTGTTCCAACTCTTGTCCATTAATCTCGGGCATGTAATTTGCTCCCTTTATTGAAAGGGCAGAGGTGCCTAGTAAAAGACGGAAAATCTATTTCTATGCCATCTTTGCATACTTTCATTAAGTGATCAAAGTTGGCATAACTTATATTTTTATATGGATAGGGAGGTCTCCTTTTCAGAGAACTTGAAAAATAAAGACCTTGGACCAGCGGTATCAGCATTACATGGTAACTTGGTAGAAATGCCCAGTCTCAGTCCCCAGCCATACCTTCTGACTCTGAATTTGCATTTTAACGAGGTTCCCAGGGGGAATTTGCGTGCACCTTAAATTTTGAAAAGCCCTGGTCTAGGGATGCTGTCAAAAGCGTTTTTGTTTAATCCATTTGATATTTATGAGCAGTCTGTCCTAGATGCTGTGTTAAAGAGCTGGTAAAGTGACCAGGATGTAAAAGAAGGTAATATTTGGGGAAATAAT
>NW_027532833.1:57716-79240 GCF_008692635.1 Crocuta crocuta
AAGGATGTAAAAGAGGGTAATATTTGGGGATATAATAATCACAGGAGCTAAAATGTTGCTACGTGAGGACTTTGGATTCTTCTAGAGGTATTACCTTGGATAGTTTGTAATTAACATTTCTTCTTCCACCCTTCCTAACTGAATAATGAAAAACAGGTTTCAGGAAGCCTGGATCTTTTGAGTTTCACTTGACACGCAGCCTTCTTCCTTGACTTCTACACAGGCACTGAGATCAGTGGGATCCTCCACATCACCACCTGGCCCTTGTATAGCTAACTGTTTCACTAGCCAGCTGGGCAACTTCAAAATTACAACCCTTTAGTCCTCAAATTCCTCCTCTCTAAAATGGGAGGTTTGTTTATTGATTTCAAGGGCCCAGGACTGGAGACTAGTGTACACCAGCTGGTATAGGATTATCTTTTCCCTTTTGTAGTTTCTCTGGGGCCTGGAATTCTGAGCCTAAGAGGAAAACCTAGGAGACACATATTTGCATTCAACCTGAAACTTTATTCTGTCTATGAGAGGCCCTATAACAAACACAGAGGTTAAATCTACAACACTGGCACCAGATTGCCTCAATTTTAATTCTGGCCCTGACACTTAGTAGCTACACGGCCTTGGGCAGTGTATTGGTTTCCCACTGCTGCTGTAACAAATTACCACAAATCTAGTGGTTTAAGGCAACTCAAATTTATTATGTCACAGCTCTGGAGACCGCCAGTTTGAAGTGAGTTTCACTGGGCTAAAATCAAGGTGACATTCCTTCTGGAAACTCCAGGGGAGGATCCGTTTTCTTGCCTCTTCCAACATCTACAAGCTGGCCAGTATTCCTTGGCTCCTTGCCACATCCCTCTTACCTCTGCTTCCATCTCCCTTCTTGTTCTTTTAAAGATACTTATAATTACATTGGGCAAAGTGAGATCTTTCATAATAGTCTCCTCTCAAAATCTTTTACCATGTGAGATAATATACTCACAGGTTCTGAGTATTAGAATATGGACATAGTTGGGGTGGCGGGGGCTTTATCTAGCTTTCCACAGGACACTTTCTTAAGCCACCTGTGCCTCACTTTCCTTATTTGTGAAGTCTGCACAATAGTCTCTGTGAGATAGCCCTGATACATGAGTTACTGCATGTAAAGTATCTGGCTGGTACCCAATAAGCATAGGCTGTATCGACCACTACCCCCCTTTTTAAGATAACGTGGGATAACTTCAGGGTTAGGAGGTGATATTACACCATCACTGGCATTATTCCATCTCTCCTAGGGAAGCCCACCCTCACCTTCCCCCCAGAAGCAGTCATTTTTTTCTGCACATCCACATTTCCTGGCCAAGACTCAAACCCCCCAGTGGGTCATCTGGTCCGCAACAATAATATATACTGAAAATGTGATCTCATTGTCCATTTCATCATTTGCCATTTGTAATATTCAAGCTACTATTTGGGATATTATTGCTACTTTAGCAGTCTTCAGGCTTGCTGAACCCCTGCTATCAGCCTTGCTGAAAGACCCAGCCCTACCCCAGTCCCCACCTTCAGTTGCCAGTGACGGTTACTTTTTATTGTGTTACCCTATATTATTTTCTTCCTAACATGTATCTGAATCTAATAGGATTGATTGATCTCATTATATGATGCTTGCTGATTGTTTCCCCCTAGTGGTATAAAAGTCCCTAGAAGGCAAGGAATCAGTCACTCTATATGCAAGCAACTAGAACAAAGTCTGGCAGACAGTAGCTGCTCAAATATATTTGGTGGCCAACTGTACCTTTAGACAAAGAGGAGAAGGCTGTAGCTCATAGTTTCAACACAGAGGGCAAGCATTCCCACACTATTTTTGCTGCACTTAACCCTGGAGGGAGGAGGAAATTAGCAAACCCCATAGGACTGAGCTGTCTGGAGGCTTTTGCTGCTACTCAGAGTGTTACAGGCACTGTGGGAAAGTAACAAGAGGACTGAGTGAACAATGAAAAGACATGGCTTTGAATTTGGGCTCTTCCATTCTAAAGATAAACACTGAACAAGACATTTCAGCCTTCACACTTGTGAAATGGGAGAAGTTCTCTAAACCTTTGTTAACAGGTACAGTCTGTTCTCATTCCTCCAAGGGTTATTATTATTTCTCTCAATGTAGCCCTTGAGAGAAATGTTTGCTGACCTCATTATTACATTGAAAATACAAAGCAACTTAAGTTTATATTCATTCACTTTCAGAGCATTTAACCATATGTTAGGCTTTTCACCTGTGAAATCAGAAAAAAACACTATAAACTATTTTAATGTATGGGGGCGCCTGGGTGGCTTAGTCGGTTAAGCGTCCGACTTTCACCTAGGTCATGATCTCGCGGTTCGTGGGTTCAAGCCCCGTGTTGGGCTCTGTGCTGACTGCCAGCTCGGAGCCTGGAGCCTGTTTCAGTCTGTGACTCCCTCTCTCTCTGACCCTCCCCTGCTCATGCTGTCTCTCTCTCTCTCCTAGAAATAAATAAAACATTAAAATTTAAAAAAAAAAAAACTATTTTAATGTATGTACCCTAGCCCTATAGAGTTCTAAGGTTTTTTTCTTCTAAAACTCTTCACCTTATCAGCTATATATTTTAAAATCCTAGCTACTTAAGCCCATTTTTTGTTACTTTAATCATGCACATCTTGCACATAGTTGATGCCTTTGACTTTGCCCTTCAAGCATGTCTCAAATTGAAGCTTCAGTACAATGCTGAGAACCACAAATTTGTAGCATACTGGTTATAATCCTTGTACTTTCCCAGGAGCAGAGTCTTCTGATTTTCTTGTGCTTTCCTTGAGGTTGCAATCTTCTATTTGCAACTCTGAAGGACTTTCTAGGTTCTTTGGATGGAGTGTTTTTAAGGAGAGATTGCCAGTGTGTCCTTCACAAGTATTCATCCTTAGAAATGTCAGGAGAAAACTGACTTCATCATTCTACTTTACATTTTTTTCCCCTGAACAAATAGTACCTGAGAAACAAAATCATCCAAACACACCAGTGCAGAAATTTTCACCAAGTCAGGCCAGCTGCTTGCTACGGGATTAGTGAAGACATAACCTTCCACGGCAAACACGAGCTTCTCCATTTGATTTGTTCTGTGTTCTCAGACCACTGTGACGGCTAGACAAAAGGACACTCATCAACCACACCTGTCTGTGCCGAGTTTGTCCACAACTGCAATTTGGATATTTACACTGAGTCATTGTTCAGCGACCTTGGTCATTTGGACACCTGTTTTGCAGAATCCATTATCTGTTCCAATTCAGGGTGGGAGTAACGGTGCTCTGCCTGCTTGAATGCAACCTTCAACTTCAAAGTAATGCACTTCTCACCATAGGACGGAGGAGTGTAGTACAGGTGGGGATAAAGCCAGGCACAATTGGAAAACTGACCTTTGCGCAGCAAGCTGCTCTTGACCTAGGAAGGCACGACAATCTGAAACCTGATACGAATTTTCAGTCAAGGTTTAAAAGAGCTGAAATGCCTCAGGATTCAGTTCCTTCAGTAAATAGGTGGCAGAGTAACAGTAGTGTTTTCCTTATTCTTCAGGTTAATGTTGGGAAACACCATTGTAGAAGAATAGTGGCTGATAAAATCCAAGAGATAGCCTTCTTCCTTTTCCTTTCCAAGACCCAGAATGTTTAAAGCTCTATCTGTGGAAGAGTTAATAGGCTATAGTTGCTGAGTCATGAAACCCCTAAAGAAGATCAAGTCATCATTATTTATTTCCTCCAGATGAGCTACAAAGAAAATAATCCTCAGCCTTAAGGGTCACATAGCTACTGAGGTGGAATAATGATGCTTATACTCACAGCAAATCTGAAATGTTCTAAAATTACCTTTCCAAATCAAACAACCATTCCATTTAAGGAAAAAAAATGTTCATCCAATCAATTAATTTTACTGCATCGACCAAGATAGATCAGATTATCTAATCTAATTATCTAATTATCAAACAACATTTGACTGGCAGGTTGAAATATGCCCCTTCAGTGCAGTGGACAGGCTATTAAAATTGATTTGACTGGTCATTTGGGAATCATCACTCCATTGGTCCGCATAGCTATGCTCCCCCCGCCCCACAATGGTGATGGTAATTTTATTAGGTTCCTGTCTGTATTGGGGTCTGGAACTGTTGTAATATCTGCCTCCCAGGAGTTTGCTGTCTTTTTCCCTCTTTCTTCACTTTTCTTAGCAAGTTCCTCCCCATGACTAGTGTGTATCTAGCGTGCCTTGTACATTCCCTTGCATATTAAAAGCACTCAGCAAACCCCTGCTTCGTGAAACAGAGAATGAAAAGTTTCTTCTACAGGACAGATACCATATGTTTGCATGTATAGGAGGATTAGGAGGAACTTAACAGAGGACCATGGGGGAGAAGAAGGGGAAAAATAGTGGGGGAGAGGGAGGGAGGCAAACCATGAGAGATTCTTGAATGCTGAGAACAAACTTAGGGCAGATGAGGGGGAGGGGGAGGGGGAGGGGGGGGATGGGCATGAAGGAGGGCACTTGTGGGGATGAGCATGGGGTGTTATATGGAAACCAACTTGACAATAAACTATTAAGAAAGAAAGAGAGAGAGAGAGAGAGAGACAAAAGCTTCTTCTACAACTACAGTTCTTTTAACTTCACTAGTTTGCCCAACCTTCTCTCCTTTGCTGTGACTGTGTGGATTTTAACAGTCTTACCAAATATCAGCTACCTGTTTTAANAGGTAGGAAATGATTAACAATACCTCAAAAATGTGACCTATTATAGTTAGATTGCAGTTTATTTAGGTGAGAAACATCAGACACTGCATATAATGCCCACTTATATTACAATAAGTGATATATTGCCTAACTAAGTCAAAGTTGTACAGTGAAGTTCTCTGTGCATGTACATATCAAATACGTTTGAAATAAGGGATCCTACAGTTGATAATAAGTCATTCAAGTTTGCAGTTACATGCATTTAACATTCATAGTGCCCCAAACCTAATTGCTTTGTCTGAAGTTACAATGACAAACATACAAAGAATGAAAAAATATGTGAATGGATGTAGGTGAATTTCTTTGCAGCAGAGTCAAATGCTGGTCATAAAGAAAATCAAAACTTTTATTTCCAAACTGATGTCTTTGCCATGACAGGTATGGTGAATTATTGAAACGAAGCTGCCTTGGCTTGACGTCTTTGAAGCAGGGCACTAGATAAAGACTGTGCGCCTCTTGGGGAGATGATTCACTGGTGAGGATGAGGGAGAAGTGAAACGGGAATGAAGGAAGGCTGATGTCATGGTGCATTAGTGAGGTAACTGCTATGAGCAACAGAAGTGACTCCCCCAGGGCCTCCCCAAGTTGCCCACCCAAAAGAAGTGGCAGCAATATTTATCTATTAGTTTCTAGGCCCCAGGGTTAAATGTTGCCACCAAGTTTCTGCCAATATCCATGGTGTCACAAAGCACATTTAGCATGAAAACAGCCACAGCCTACATGGAAATGACCACTCACCTGTGCTTGGACTTGGGTCAGAGGTATGGACAAGAAGATACAAGCCGGGGAAACGAAGACATCTGGGAGAGAAGTCCATAGCCTGTCATCCTTAACTTGCTGCCCTGAGGTCAGTGCCAGCCAGGACGAGGATTGGCCGAGGTGGAGCACCTACATCTTCACTCCCCTGCTGGGCTTGTTCATTATGAAAAACCATGTTACCATTTTGTGCCAAGATGTTCAGTTCTTGAGGTAGGCAAGGCTTGAGCAGGGAAGCAGGCAAGAGCATTTACTCGCTGTTGGATAATAATTTGTCCTGATTGAGCCTTTATTCAGTGCTGTTACCAGCCATTCTCTTATCTATCAATCAATTGATCAGTCGATAAAATATATGTAAGATCTTTTGAGCATTTTTAAATACTTTGACATTAACCACAGTGTCTTATATTTTTCAATCTATTCAAATGAAGTTTAAGCAAAACCAGAACCTTCAGAGACCTCCTGTTGAAGCCTGAGGCATGGATGAACGCACATAATCGCATTGCATTACTGGGGCATGTTTCTGGAAGCTCTCTCACTTCTTGTTCAGTGTGAGTTCCCCTTGACTTCCATCCTGCAGCCAACTTAGTAGCCAGTTTTATCAACTTTGCTCTCAAAATGTACCTCAGATTCAACACCTGGCTGTCACTGCATCACTACACCCTGGCTCAAACCACATCTTGTCTGACCTTGACTCTTGGAGTAACCTCCTCCCTGGTCTCCTGCTTCTATGCACTCTCTGCCTACAGCTGTTCTCCAGATGAAGAGAGATGCTTAAAGATAGGTGAGACTGGCTAGTGGTAGAGGCCCCCACTTTTCAGATCTTACAGGATCTGGCCCTGGCTCTCTCTCTCTCTCTACCTCCCATTTGTCACTTACAGTGCTCTACCTACACAGCCACCTTGATATTCCTCAAACCCACAGCCTTCATCATCTGGATTGCTGAACATCCTCCTTCAGAACATCACTTGGTTCATTCTTTTAACTTCTGTAAGGCTTGGCTCAAATGTCACTTCCTCGAAAGGGCACTCCCTCTCCGACTTCTCCGTGTAAAATAGCACACCTGCCACTCTTTACCCTTGTGTTCTGCTTTATTTTTCTTCTTGGCCTTTATCGTTCAACATATATATTTATTGGATCATTTGTTTACTGTTTGCCTCTCCCATAAGAATATACATTCTATGAGAGTAGAGACTAAGGCATTCACTGCTGTGTCTGGGCACCAGGAGCAGTGCCTGGAACATGGCAAGTGATGGATATTGCGGACTGGTCATTCTCCAGGTTTCCCGGGCCGGACTGCCTATCTGGAATTTCTTTTCAGTCTCCTGTTTTCTAAGCAAGGTACTACATGAACACCTCCTTAGTCACCTGACATATCCAGCAGCCTGGTCCTGTTCTCTGCCACATGGAAAATACCAGCCTTCTCAGTAGCTTTTTCCTGTGTTTTCTGGGTCATGTTTTCCTCTGTCCTGGTTTCTCTCTCATGTAACTTATATCTTCCTTCCGTCTTTCAAAAATCTATCCAAATCTCTGTTCCGTAGATTGTTTTCTTTGCAAACCTTTAATGGCTTTGTCTCATCTGTACCATTTGCGTTGACATTTCCATAGGAGTCTATGAAAAGAGATACATGTTATGTGTTCCACCTAATAACTTGAGCCACAATTTCCCAATTAACAGTTCTGAAGCATGAAGCTGTTAGGACTGTGTGTGTAATGTGTGTGTATGTGTGTTCTTTAGAAAATTGCTTCATGCGGGACTTAGCCAGAAATGGTCTGAAGCCCACAGGGTTCAGGATGGTGGAGTATGGTTTATAGGCTGGCCATAGGGGTCTGTCCAGTGCCACTCCTGTGACCTTCCTCCAGCTGGAGTCTGATGGATAGAAGTGAAAGGTGCCATTAGAGATCAGATCCTAAACATTCATTCAGTAACCACTTAGCATTTGAAGTGGACATTCCACATAAAAGAAAGGATACACACAAATAATAAATTAAGCTTTTCATAACAATTTTGCTAATATATGCCCAAACTGAAAGCTCTGGATGTAATAAAAATGTAATTTGACAGTTCTGTTGCATCTAGAACTGTATGTGGTAAGAGAGAGGTGACTTTTGTGTTACTGGGATCTTTTAATTCTCCCAGTGAACTTGAATCTCATTATAAGTATCTCCTTTTCAGTCAAAACGCCATTCTAAATGGGTTTACCTTGTTTGGCATATATTAAATGTTAATTTAACATTCTTAATTACAATTATCCATTGATTTGTTTGGTATCTTTTTAAAGTTCTTTGATTAAGGGTTAAGACAGCAAAACATTTCCCGTTTCAAGGCCATCGAGCCCTGATAAAAGGGTATATTGTACTATGCAGTGTTTCACTACATTTGGTTTTTTATCAAGACTCCATCGATACTTGTAAGGTAGGAGGGATGGCTAGACAATGGACACATGCTTAGTCAGAATCTAGATGTAGCCCTGACAGCAAGGGGGAAGAAGAAAACTGTTCCTTGATAATCACAAATAATATAACATTTTCTTTCAAATAGCCTCCAATGGCTTTATACCAGAGATATCATTGGTTCACCAAGTCCTCGCTACACAGCACATGGTCCTCAGATCAGCAGCGTCAGTGTCATCTGGGAGCTTATCAAGAATGCAGAATTGCAGGCCTTGCCCCAGACCTGCTGAATGAGAATCTGCATATGAGCAAGATCCCTAGATGATGTGCAAATTAAACTTTGAAAATCACTTCATAAGTCTCTGCTTCTCAAATTCAACTGCTCTTTGGTATCAAGCTTGCAAGTTTGAAAAATTACTGATGACAAGATTCCATCCCAGAGATTTTTATTTGATTTGTATGGGCTGTGACATGGGTACAGAGAATATGAAAAATTCCCCCAGTTCATTCTAATGAGCAGCCAAGGTTGAGAATCATTGCTCTTAAAAATAAAACTCCACATAGTATTCATTATGTAAAAATAACAGTAATAATAAGTAGTGGTCGTATTATTTTGAGATAATAAATCCTCAAAGCACAGATGAAAGAAAATATGGCAACTCCCATTTTCACGTTAATGGTGATGAGTTTATCAGATTAGCAGAATGATAAAAGGACAGGACAGAAGTGGTGGGATTTGAAACTTGGGAGGAGGCATCGTCAGCAAGACCCTAGAAAGCATCACAGTACAGGGTCTTCAATAGCAAAGGTTCAGTGTATAAATTAGCGTGGTTAGCAAGGAGTCAGCCTCAAATTTACCTTTGCAATTGAGACCCCAGGAAATCACAGGTGGTTTCCCTGCCCTGTTGAGAGTGCTGATCTATGCTCCTGACATCTAAGGAATCCATGAGAAAAAGGGGAAAGGCCAGGTACTAGAACTGCCTGAGCTCAGATCCTCATGTTCTCTTGGTTGTTTTAAATTTTTTTATGTTTTATTTATTTGAGAGAGACAGACAGCATGAGCAGGGGAGGGTCAGAGAGAGAGGGAGACACAGAATCTGAAGACAGGCTCCAGGCTCTGAGCTGTCATCACAGAGCCTGATGCGGGGCTCGAACCCACAAGCTGTGAGATCACGACCTGAGCCGAAGTCGGACGCTTAACCAACTGAGCCACCCAGGTGCCCCCTCTTGGTTGTTTTATAGCACGGAGCTCCTAACTGGTCTCCCTGCCTCACATCCCACTCCCCCATTCATCTTCCAGATGCTCCCAGAGTGATCTTTATCAGGTGTGATTCTGATGCCATCAACCCCTGGCTTTAAAAATACTCCAAACACAACCCATTGCACAAAACTTCTCCTTAGCATAATGGGAAGGAACTAAGATTTATTGAGCACTAGATACTTTTGTTTGTCACACCAACTCTGTGAGGTCTGTGTTATCAATCCCATTGTACAGGTGTAGAAACTAATATTCTTTTCCCTTTTTTAATGTTTATTTTTGAGAGTGGGGGAAGGGCAGAGAGAAAGGGGGACAGAGGATCTGAAGTGGGCTCTGTGAGGACAGCAGCAAGTCCACTGTGGGGCTCAAAATCACAAATCATGAGCCCAAGTTCACACTCAGCCGACTGAGCCATGCAGGTGCCCCTAATATTTTTTTTTTCCAGGGGAGAATATTTAATGGCAAAGATAAAAATCACAATCCTGATCTGCCTGTATCTTCACTACCTTCCTAGCCTGCTATACAAGACCCTTCATAATCTTTTTTCTTTTTACTATAAAAGTCAGTTTATTTGACCTTCCTGTGTTTTGTATTTTCCCTTTTTTGTCAGTAAAGAGCAATTAACAGATTGGAAATTTGCTTGATTAAATAACACAAGTTCATAAACATACCACACTTGGAGTATAAAGCAAGAAGTAGAAAAATATTCCCTAACCCAACGCAAATTAGGCAGACCTCAAAATTACACATTTTACCCCTAGTTTGTGTCCGTAATTTACACACACACACACACACACACACACACAATTACCTTACAATATTGGTAATTAGTATATTAGTCATAGCCCTGAAGACATACATACTACAAACTTCTAAAGAATAGATGCCTAGGGGCACCTGGGTGGTTCAGTCGGTCGGGCGACCGACTTCGGCTCAGGTCTTGATCACATAGTTCGTGGCTTCTAACCCCACATCGGGCTCTGTGCTGACAGCCCAGAGGCTGGAGCCTGCTTCAGATTCTGTGTCTCCCTCAGTCTCTCTGTCCCTCCCCTGCTCATGCTCTCTCTCTCTTTCTCAAAAAAAAAAAAAATTTTTTTTAAAAAAGAGAATAGATGCCTAGTCCCCAGGCCCTAGAAACCCATTAATGTGATTCAAGGTCACATACTTAATGCTTACTGGGACAAAAGGTCTTTCCTCTGTTTCTGATTCTAGTCTCCTGCTGAAGACCCTTTATAATCAAACAACCTTTCTGGATTTATCACTCAGCTCTTCCCCTTCCCCCCAGTGTTATAGACGCCTGCACAGACATTACACATCCCTCAACCACATCATGCGTCTTGCTGTTCCTTTAAAAATTAATCTTCTTACACACTCCTATACTTTTGAACATGGTATTTTTTTCTAGAATGTCCTCCTTTAAGAAAGGAACTTGTATATAGCCTTTCAGATTCCACGTCTAGTGATATTTCTATGTGGACTTTCCCAGAACTTCTTGTATAGGGTTTGCTTCTCCATCTTCATGTAATTATACTGCTTTCCACATGTTTTGTTAGTTTTTGGTATATTGTTTCGTAATTATTCTGAGGTATTTGTCTCCTTGTTGTGAAACAGTGTTCTTGAGGGTGCAAATCATGTCTTATTCATATTTATAAGCAGCATCTTCTTTAGCTTGGGATCTATATCTGTCAGTTTGGGCTAAGTTATATTATATAACAATTTTCCCCCCAAATCTCAATGGCCTATACACAGCAAAGGTGTGTTTCTTGTGTGTGATATCATGAGTGTGCTGTGGCTCTCTTTCATGCTACTTTCACTCTAAGACCCAGGCTGATAAAGCAAATTCCATCTGGAACATAACCTGATTTTTTGACAGAAGGAAAAGAGATGTGGTGATCTATGAGATTATACATTTTCTGTTTAGAATTGACACACATCACTTCTACCCATATTTCATTGGCCTAAGCAAGTTGCATGGCTACTTCTAATATCAGCAGTGCTGTGATACCTAATTTTACTGCAGGAGTGAGCACTTCAAGTCACATGGCCCAGTCTGATGCCAGTGAGACAGGGAGATGTAAGCTCCTGTGCAGTGAGAAGAGACAGTGACCAATACCATCTGCCACAGAGCCACTTACACCTTGGAAACGCCTTCTGTTCCTCACACGGTCAAGTTGCTTTTTATGCAAACTTGCAGTGTGTTCATTTGAAATATTAAACTGTCAAATTATTAGTAAAATCTTCCTTTAGGCATAAATATGAAATAATTCAAATTTCTTACCTTGAATATTCACCCCAAAATCATAATTTCAAAACTATAGGGCCAAGTGAATGGAAAACTCTGCTTTATTGCCAAGTGGTCGCACTATTTTAGCTGGTACCTGGAAATACCATCATCCTTTGTTAGTGCTAGTCTTTATTTTTGGAGGTGCCATCAGGCAACACAGTTCTTACATACAGTTTCACCTGCTATGAGACAAACCATACATATTTCAACCCCATTCACGACTCTTCCACTATTAAAAATGTAATTCCCAAGTTCATCCCTGACCTGCCCACTTCCACACAGACCTTAGAGCAAGTCACATTGCTGCTTCTCCTCATCCATGCAAGGGCTATAAATATACTGCTAAGATCCACAGGCAGTTCAGTAGATTAGATGGGTCACAAAATCAGATTTTATAATCAGGATCTGTAGCATTCTCTAGGTTAATGCAAAAGAAGATTGAAATCCTGGTTCTCTTTTCCATTATCCAGGCAATTAACAAACCGATCAAGTGTGCTTGGAAACTTTTTCCTTCTTTGCCAACATTGCCCGAGTAAAAACATGGGATGAGAAGGTTAAACTCTACTTAACAACTGCTACCAAAAAAAAAAAAAAANCAATTACTATAGTTAATATGTGGCAGTGCAGGTGTGTTTAATTACCATGCAACATTCCTTTACTCTTCCAAGTGTTCCACGTACATCCAACCATGCCATGTTACTCCTACAAATAGTGCAATGTGCTTTTGAAACGTGCACTGATGATATACAATTTTCTGTAACCATCATTCTGAAGAGAAATTAGAAAAAGGCTTTTTGCCCAAATATGAGCAATTAGCTCAAATAAGATCGATTAAAATGTTTAATGCCCCAATACTGAAATTTTTATCAAAGTCACTGAGACACTGTGCAGGTAAAGATGTCTGAAAAGTTCATACTCCTGTAAACAAATGTATCTTTCAATACACCTGACTGTTCCTCATGTCTCACCTTTTTTGCATTTTTGAACAATGACAGTCTTCAAGCAACAGATTTTTATTGAGCACCTATTATGTTCCAGGTGCTGTGCTAATAAGCACTTTCTGCAGCTTCTTTCAGTCAGTGGAAGAATCTTAGGAAATTCTTTTAAAAATTGTTTATTGTTGAAGAATATTTGACATACTGTTCTTTTAGTTTCAGGTGTGCCACACAGTGATTGTACAANGTCATTTTGTTAACATACAGTATTATTATATTATTATTGACTGTATTCCCTATAATGTCCTTTTCATCTTTGGGACTTACTTATTTTATAACTAGAAGTTTGTACTTCTTAACTCTTCACCTAGTTTGCCTTTCTCCCTTTCCCTCCAGCAACGACCAGTTTGTTCTCTGTATTTATTAGCCTGTTTCTGTTCATTTGTTTGATATTTTAGATTTCATATATAAGTGAAATCATACAGTATTTGTCTTTCTCAGTCTGACTTATTTCACTTAGCTTAATACCCTCTAGGTTCATCTATGTTGTCACAAATAGCAAGGCCTTATTTTTGTTTTTTTACGGTTGAGAAATATTCCATTGTATATATGCACCACATCTTCTTTATCCTCTCATCATTAATGGATACATAGGTTCTGCACATCTTGGCTGTTGTAAATAATGACTGCAATAAACAGAGGGGTGCATATCTCTTTTCAAATTAGTGTTTCCATTTTCTTTAAGTAAATACCCAGTAGTGGAATTACTGGATCATATAACATTTCTACTTTCAATTTTTTGAGGAACCTCCACACTGTTCTCCATAGTGCCTGAACAAATTTACATTCCCACCGACAGTGCAGAGGGTTTCTTTCTTTGTACATCCTTGCCAACACTTGGTATTTCTTGACTTTTTTATACTGGCCATTCTGACTGATGTGAGGTAACATCTCACGTTGGGTTTGATTTGCATTTCCCTGATGATGACTGATGGTGAACATCTTTCCACGTGTCTTTTAGCCATCTGTATACTACAAAACTATAGTAATCAAAACAGTATGGTACTGGCACAAAAAAATAGACCCTTAGATCAATGGAACAGGATAGAAACCCCAGAAATAAACTCATGATTATGTGGTCAATTAATCTACAACAGAGGAGGCAAGAATAAACAATGGGGAAGAAACAGTCTTTTCAACAAATGGTGCCGGGAAAACTGGAAAACTCTGTTCAAAAGAATGAACCTAGACCACTGTCTTAAAGCATACACAAAAAGAAATTCAAAATGGATTAAAGACCCAAACGTGAGACCCGAAGCCATAAAACTCCTAAAAGAAAACGTAGTTGGTAATCCCTTAGATGTTGGATTTAGCAACGTATTTGTGGAAGGTAACAGTTGGACCATAGCCCTCAGGTGGGAAACATCTTGGCATGGTCAAGGAGCTGAAAACAGAAGAAGGTGGTTGGGACAAAGTAGGAGAGAGAGCAAGTGCACAAGTTGCTAATACCATCACCATTTATGGGGATGTTGAGTTAACACGCCTTTTCTGTATCTATCTGTCAATTTTTGTATTTATTTAAAAGGAGCCTCCATGTCTCTTTCNCTGTATCTATCTGTCAATTTTTGTATTTATTTTAAAGGAGCCTCCATTCCTCTTTCTTTTACATATGCAGACATAAAAGTTTATAGTGAATATCCTACAACAATCTGGCAGAACAGAATTATAGAATGGGCCACATTTTCCACATTTTTATCAATCAGACTCAGGAACACATTCTGTAGGTATGTGATCTTTTTTTGAGGGGGGTTGATTCTTTTTTTTTTAATGTTTTTTATTTATTTCTGAGAGAGAGAGAGAGACAGCATGAGCAGGGGAGGGTCAGAGAGAGAGTGAGACACAGAATCAAAAACAGGCTCCAGGCTCTGAGCTGGCTGTCAGCACAGAGCCGGATACGGAGCTCAAACCCACAAACCGTGAGATCATGACCTGAGCTGAAGTCGGACACTCAACCAACGGAGCCACCCAGGTGCCCCATTGAGGGGGGTTGATTCTTTCTGTGCTTTATCTTGATAACAACATAATGATGCTTGAGGATTTCTATGCGTTGGTAGTAGTCCCACACACATTTTGAATGGCAATAAATCTGATCTGAGTAAAGCAGATTTCTATCTTTTGGAGTACTCTACTATCACAATATTGTTTGACACCGTTTAAAATTCTCATTAACTTCATTGAGCATGTATACTTAAGAAAGCACTCAGATAGTTGTCTTATGTTTAAATACAGCATTTGAACAATCAACAAAACTAAAAGGCAACCTATGGAATGGGAAAAGATATTTGTAAATGACATATCAGATAAGGGGTTAGTATCCAAAATATATAAATAACTTATCAAAATCAACACCCAAAAACCAAATCATCCAGTTAAAAAATGGGCAGAAGACATAGACATTTTTCCAAAGACATACAGACACATGAAAAGTGCTCAACATCACTCAGCATCAGGGAAATACAAATCAAAACTACAATGAGCTGTTACCTCACATGTATCAGAATGGCTATAATCAACAACACAAGAAACAACAGGTGTTGAAGAGGATGTGGAGAAAGGGGAACCCTCTTGTACTGTTGGTGAGAATGCAAACTGGTACAGCCAGTCTGCAAAATGGTATGGAGCTTCCTCAGAAAGTTAAAAATACAACTTCTCTACAATCCAGAAATTGCACTAGTAGGTATTTACCCCCAAAATACAAAAATACTAATTCAAAGGGATAGATGAATCCCTATGTTTAAAACAGTATTATTTACAAGAGCCAAATTATGGGAATATCCCAAATATCCATTGACTGATGCATGGATAAAGATGTGAGGGGTGTGTGTGTGTGTGTGTGTGTGTGTGTGTGTGTGAGATGGAATATTGCTCAGCCATAAAAAAGAATGAAATCTTGTNNNNACAAGGATTAGGCTGAAGAATATTATGCTAAGCGAAATAAATCTGTCACAGAAGGACAAACACTATATGATTTCACTTATATGTAGAATTTAAGAAATAAAACAAATGAGCAAAGGTGGGAAAAGGAGAGAGTGGCAAACCAAGAAACAGACTCTTAACTATAGAGAACAAACTGATGGTTACCAGAGGGGAGGGGGTGGGTGAAATAGGTGATGGAGACTAAGGAGTGCACTTGTTCTTATGAGCACTGGGTGCTGGATGGAGGTGTTGAATCACTATTTTGTACACCTAAAACTAATACTACACTGTATGTTAACTGGAATTTAAGTAAAAACTTTAAAAATACAGCATTTGATAGTTTTTGCTTCTTCTCATGGTAATTACTGAGTATCTATCAGGACCTTGCTTCATGTTACTTCCTTGGATATATCTTCTCTGAAAAACATATTTTCCTTCACTTTTAGATTTCTATTAAAAAGTTTGGAATGTTCAAGTCATTTCAATGTGTTTACCATGTCTCCTATTAAAGCCCTCATTGGATAAGGTTAGGTTTGTCTGTTTGTGACACTCAGTCATTGAATCCAAAATGATAGTGCTTTGAATAACATAGAAGTTCATTTCTATATCATTTACATTTATTAGTCTAGGGATAGAAACTTCTTGGTTGTTAAGACATCTGCATGTTCATCAGGGACCCATCATGAGCATCCTTCCTATCTTCCCTCTGTACCATAACTATTAGTGTACTGCTTATGGTCAAGGTAACTGCCCTAGGTCCAGCCATCAAATCCACATTCCATCAGGAAGATGGATGAGATGAGGAGTAAGTGGCAAAATGTCTCTTTTAACATGTTTACAAAGAAGCTAACATGCCACCATTTTCTTTACATAACATTGAACATAAATTAGTCACAACGCCATGCTTGGTTGAAAGGAAGACTGGGAAGAGTATTTTCCCTGTCTTCTAAAAGTTTTTAATACAAATCTGAAAGTAAAGGAAAATATGTTTTCCTTACTTTTACAAAATTCCCTATTTAAACCATTTTTAGGCACAATTCAGTGCCTTTTAATTCAGTGCCTTTTAATTCAGTGCACAGTGTTGTGCAGCCATCATCACTCTCTTATTCCAGAACATTTTCATCGTCTTAAAAAGATGTACCCATTAAGCAATCACTCCACATTCCTCCTTCCCACCACACCCTCGCAACCCCTAATCTGCTTTCTGTCTGTATGGATTTGCCTATACTGCACATTTCCTAGAAGTGGAATCTTACGATATGTGGCCTTTTGTGTCTGGCTTATTTCACTTAGCGCAGCGTTTTCAAGCTTCATCCATGTTGTGGGATCTATAAGTACTTCCCTTTTTTATGGCCCAATTTATCCCACTGTGTGGATGTACCACACATCGTCTCTCCTCTCATCAGGTGATGGGCACTTGGGTTTTTCCTGCTTTTTGGCTAATTTTCAATAATGCTGCTATAAACATTCATATGCGACTTTTTGTTTGAATGTGTTTTCATTTCTCTTGTGTATACACCTAGGAATGGAATTGCTTGGTTTTACGATGATTCTATATTTAACTTTTTGAGAAACCACTAAACTGTTTTCACAGTGCCTGGCATGGTTTATATCTGCCACCAGCAATTTATGAGGGTTACCACTTCTCTGCATCTTTGCCAGTACTTCTTATTTTCTGTTCGTTTTTAATTAGAGCATGCTAGTGGGTGTGAAGTAATATCTCATTGTGGTTTTGATTTACATTTTTTCTAATGATTAATGATGCTGAGCATCTTTTCATGTGTTTGTTGACCATTTGTCTATCTTTCGTGGAGGAATGCCTTTGTGAGTGCCAAGTTTTTAATTGGGTTGTTTGTATTGTAGTTGAGCAGTAAGAGTTCTTTGTATAATCTGGATATTAATCCTTATCAAATATATGATTTGCAAATATTTTCTCACATTCCTAGATTATCCTTTCACTTTTTTGGTAGGCCCTTTGATGCATAAAAGATTTTTTTTTTAATTTCAGTGGAGTCAAATGTATCGCATTTTCCTTTTGTTGCTTGTGTTTCTGTTGTCACTTTTAAGAAACCACTGCCTAATCCATGGTCGTAAAGATTTACATCTATGTCTTCTTCAAAGAGTTGTATTGTTTTAGCCCTTAGTTTTAAGTATTTGATCCATTCTGCGTTGATTTTTATATATGGTATGAGAAAAAGGTACAGATTCTTTTTTTTTTTTTTTACATGTGGATATTTCATTACCTCAATACCATTTGCTCAAAAGGCTGTCCTTTCCCCATTGAATGGTCTTGGCCCCCTTCTCAGAAATCAGTGGACCACAGGTGTAAGGGTTTGTTCCTAGAATCTCAATTCTATTCCATTGATCTATATGTCTGTTCTTATGTCAGCACCACATTGTACTTCTCATCCACCTTTGTACATTTTTTGAAATTGGAGTACAGTTGATACACAGTGTTACACGAGTTTCAGGTGTACGGTATAGAGATTTGATGAGTTTATACCTTATGCTATGTTCACCACAAGTGTCGCTACCATCTGTCCTATTATAGTATCATTGGCTATATTCCTGATGCTGTACCTTTTCTACCTGTCACTTATTTATTCCATAACTGGAAGCCAGAATCTCCAAATCATTTGGGCTATTTGTGGTTTCCTGTAATTCCACATTCCATCAGCAAAGTGAGACCATCTACTGTTTCTACAAGTCCATAGCTAGCCCCATGGAGTAGAGTATACTCTGGCTTTTAAGGAGTCATTTTGCCATAGAATTGGGAAGATGATAGCTGAGCTACACACTTGTCAGGGAACCAATTTAATTGTTCATATAATCATATGTGCATGGGGTCCTATAGTTATCCCCACAGAGTAGCAAACATGAAGATAGTCTTTACATGACTATTGTGGCAATTTGTCTGAAGTTCACCTCAAGTTTTCCAGCTTCAGCAAACAATAAATATTCAAAGACAATCAGAACTATAATTTAACATCCACAAAGACATGTTACTGAAACATAACTTTTAGCTCTAAAATCACTCTCATTTCTAAGCCAAATTGAGACTAATTCATTAGAAAAACAAGTCCACCTTCACAAATTTGGCCTAATTATTTACATAAGCTCAGCAAGAATAGTGATTGACCATATAGCTTCTTTGAAACTTGCTTTCCTGGAACTTTTCCTCAGGAATCTCTAGATTGAATCTTTAATAGGCTCTTGTGGCCAGAAGCCAAGCCAGATACTTGCCACCAGACTTGTCTGCAATACCTGTAGATTTGAGTGAATTCCTCCTTTGGGGGTCTCCAAAATATCTTGAGGTTTCTTATGCCTGTCAGGAAGTGACATTCTTTACTCACCTGATACGGCTGCTGGGAACTCGAAGCAAGGTATCAGGCCAACATTTCCAAGGGGCTCTATTGGCTTCATAAAGTCAACCTTAGCTCCTTCAAGCTTTCTGGTCATACCTGAGTCTATGCATGTCTCTCTCAAATAATGACCTTCCAGTCAAAGCCTTGGTAATATAACCAATGTTTCCAATGATGTCCTGTTACAAAGAGAACAGATTCTTAATTGAACTTTTGCAAACAACTGTAATTGCCATGAAAGAAAGAATACCCACTAGAGAGTTTCTTAACTCTAGAGGGTTCAGGTAGAGGGAAAGTTAAATGCTTCCATTTGTTCCCAAAGGAATATTGTATCATATTTCTGTAAGTCAGAGATACATTAAGAGAAAGTTTCCTTAATCTGCAAGAGCACACTTAGAAAACCAACATTGTTTCAAAAAAGAGTCATTAAAAACTATAATCACCTTTCTCAATTCATTTCGTCCCGTGCCATTCTGGTTCTGTCTGAATGCACCTTTCCCATTAGTTTTGGGAAGTGCTACTCAGCTTGGTTTTACCATCTTAAAGATATCAGAAATCTGTGTTTGTTAAAAGCCCTTCTCAGAGAGGAATCTCCTGAAGATGAAACACATTTGGCAAAAGGATAAGAACAATAACTATAGATGACAAAAGACTCAAAAATAATGGTTGAAGATCTGATGAGAGTTCATCATAATGCAGTCGACAAGTAAATTTATTATTTTTGTACCACACAGTATTTCAGTAATCAGAATATTAAGCAATGACCTTATACCAAGATATATTAAAACTTCAGGAATTTTATAATTTTCTAAAATGGTTATAGCACTTACCCATATAACAACCTAAGACTTATCACCATTTGTTTGACAGTGCTTCCCATATAACTTAACATGCCAAATAAATAAGCCTAATTAGTCAAAAGATACTCATTCAGAATTTGAATCTTGAGAATTTTGTTAAAAATCTCAGAAGGTTTGGGGCACCTGGGTGTCTCAGTTGGTTAAGCGTCTGACTTTGGCTCAGGTCATGATCTCACAGTTTACAACTTCGAGCCCCACATCAAGGTCTCTGCTATCAGCATGGAGCCCGCTTGGGATCCTCTGTCCCCCTCTTTCTGCCCCTCCCCAACTTGTGCATACTCACATTCTCTCTCCCTCTCTCTCTCCCTCCCTCTCTCTCTCTCTCTCTCAAAAATAAACCTAAAAAAAAATCTCAGCCATGCCTGAGTGGCTCAGTTGGTTAACAGAGAGAATCCCAAGATGCCTTTCCACTGTCAGCATAGAGCCCAACTCGGGATTCAAAGTCGTTAACTGTGAACTCATGAACTGTGAGCTCATGACCTGAGCCGAAGTCAGGAGTCTGATGCTTAACCGACCGTGCCACCCAGGCACCCCTACAACTCGTTTTCATTCAGATTTTGTCCTGAACCTTTTCTTTCTAAATAACCAGTCTCTGATTAGGACAAAACCAGTTTGGTTTTTTTCCCCTCAACAAAGCATATTCCCATTCCTTATACCTTTCTCTTATATTTCTTACTTTCTTACACAGAGATGCTTTCCTTATTTTTGTCAGTTTGAATTACACTTAGCCAAATTCCAACTCTTGGAAACCTTAGTCTCCAGGGAAAATTAAGTAATAACCAATTATAAACTGTATGTTACACCAGAATTCTTTGGACTGACAAATTTATGAATACATTTCATAATTTCTAGAAAAATATGCTTTTCCATAAACCATAAAGCATATTTACCAACAGACCCAAGTATCTTCAGTTTCTCTGTAATAAGAAGCCAAAAGCAGAAACCTATGTTCAGTAATCAATGCTTTAGTACTTTATTTGGGAAAGACTGAGATAGCCAATGAATTCAATCCAACTTTTCATTTAACTTAGCAAAACTTCAAAGTTTTGCTTGGCAAGGGTTACCAAAGATTTTGAAAACTATTTAAAAGTTGTACCTCTAAACTTTTTCATTTATTCAAACTACTTGTTCTTAACAATCAACCATGAAAACTTTATGAGACAGACAAAATTAACCATAATCTTAAGTAATCCTTTTGCTGACACATTGCAACAGAGATAACATGAACTTATTTGACCTTTAGTAAACTTTGGTGGAATAAAAGTGTTATATTTAATGCTGATAACTTTATTGACTTGTCTGTCTTAAACTAACACATTTAAATTAGCTTTAATCCAGAATACATGGCACCTGTGTCCACTGAAAGTTCATCAATTTGTTCCCCACTGTCAATTTTTTTTAATGTGTTGGTTTTTTGTGAGAGAGAGAGAGAGAGAGACAGCATGAGCAGGGGAAGGTCAGAGAGAGAGAGGGAGACACAGAATCTGAAACAGGCTCCAGGCTCTAAGCTAGCTGTCAGCACAGAGCCCGACACGGGGCTCGAACCCACGAACCGCGAGATCATGACCTGAGCCAAAGTCAGATACTTAACCAACCGAGCCACCCACTGTCAATTCTTTTTAACCTGGGGTACCTGTAGGGAAATCTGAAGTGGGTGGTTTAAGTCCAAGGGGGCCTGTGGTTCCTTTCATGTTGATTTGGGAGGTGTTCCAGTTGGAGCCTTATAAGGAGGTGGCCCAACAGCATGGGGTGCTCTTTGCTCCTCAACAGTGAGGCTAAGAGGAGCAGGAGCCAATGACACTGGAGGCACTGGGGATGGTATGGAAGCCAGTTAGGATGTGGTGGAGGGCACAGGAACCATGGTGCCACCAGAGAGGCCAGAGGCAGATTGGACTAATGTTTCTTTTTTTTTCTTCTGTCTCTCCCTCCTGAAAACCAGGT
>NW_027532833.1:79305-84024 GCF_008692635.1 Crocuta crocuta
TCTGAACCATTTATTTAAAATATGTCCTAATGGACTTTCTTTGGGAACAGAAGGAGAATTCCCTATGTTTCTGGGCAAAAATTCACAAACAACACAGAAGAAACAGAACCATAAATAAGTGAAGGCCAGAATACATCTGTTAGCATTCATTGTTCCCCCAAAGTTGGCGGGCTTCACCAATTTAACCAAATAGTTCCCTAGTTTCTACTTCCTGCCTAAAAGTTGGAGTTTGACTGACTAAACCAAATAGCTTCCTAGACAAGTTGAGAGAGCCAAACCAAAACCCTTTATTTGGAGACAACTGAATGGGAGGAAGGAATCCAAGAAAGCCATTCTGTGGCCATCTTTCCTCTGAGCTTAACATGCATGACAGAGAGGTCATAATAAAGATCCTTTTTTTTCTCAGTCATGGGTTCTTAGTGATATTCCTTCCACTTATTCAGAATTCATCCCAGTGAGCTATTTGGCAGGATGGAGATGGAACTTCCCAATATGCACACATAAATTTAACATAACATAACATACCNATTGACCATTATTCAAGTCCCTTATCGTTTCCCCCCAAAGCCTCACCTTTCTAACAGGAAAAGCATGGACAAGAAAACAAAAACCACAAATGAGAAACTTGCATTCGCTTGCGCTCTGATGGACACACCTACTGCACACACACATCAGCTTCCCCAGATGCTTCTTTCCTTTCCACTCAAACCACAAAACGAAATTGGCAGCTAACACAGGTAGGGAATCAGCAGGGAGTTTTCCCCAAGACAGAAATAGTCGGGGCAGCTACAGGAAGTGAACCAGGGTGCTCCGAGTGCACTGTCATGGTGTCTTGGGATTCCCAGGGGAACCAGATGCCACAGTGGTTTTGGCTTCTGTCTGGCCTGCCACAATTTGTTACCAAAACCCAAGTTCAGCTACGCGGTGCTCCAAAGGCCAATACTCAAGAGACAAGTTTTGATTGGGAAGTAATATGAATTTTATTCAGGAATCTGGCCACCTGGGGAGAAGGTGAACTCTTGTCCAAAGCCAACTCCCACATTTCTGTCTGGCCCAGGGGGTTTTAATGGAGTTTAGGGAGTACAGTAGTCTGTAACATTTCTTGATTATATGCAGGCTCAGTCTGCCAGCTACAGACGTTATCTCAGTGCTCAGACGTTGTGCAAGGGGGTCTGGTTCCTTTAGTGCCTGGGAGTTGAGCAAGAGTACTCTGTTCCTTCTAGGAAAGAATGCAGGATCTATAGATATACAAAGAAAGGTTAGTTAATCAATCACACTGGCTAAGCATGCTTGCTAAAGCTTAAAGACTACTAGGTTGGTTGGCTAGCGGGGCTGAGGTGTCTTCTGTCTGTCTTGTCTGTTCTTTTAAAGAAGTGGAGTATTAAAGTCTCCAGCTATTACTGTTGAACTATTTCTCCCTTTGGTTCTGTCAGTTTTTGCCTCATATATTTTGGAGCTCTGCTGCTGAATGTATGTATGTTTATAATTGATATATTTTCTTGATGGGCTGACCCACTAATCCTAATAGATTCCAGTTACATAATGTAATTACTTATACTGAAGGACTTGCTCTGCCACTCTGCTTTTTTTTCTGTATGTCATATTTTTTTTGTTCTTCAGTTTCATCCATTACTGACTTCTCTGTTCAATAGCATTTTTCTTGTACTGTTTTGATTCTCTTCTTATTTCCTTTACAATATATTGTTCAATTAGTTTATTCATGATGGCCTTGGGAATTACAATTAACATCTTAATTTACAACAATCTAGTTCACATTAATGCTAACTTAAACTCAGGAAATTCAAGGGGCACCTTGGTGGCTCAGTTGGTTAAGGGTCCAGCTTTGGCTCACGCCATGATCTCACAGATCGTGGGTTCAAGCCCCACATCATGCTCTATTCTGACAGCTCAGAGCCTGGAGCCTGCTTGGGATTCTATGTCTCCCTGTCTCTCTGCCCCTCCCCCACTTACTCTCTATCTGTCTGCCTATCTCTCTCTGTCTCTCTCAAAAAACAAACAAACAAATAAACATTTAAAAACACAACTCAAGAAATTCAAGAATATAGAGAGATGACTCATGAGTTTAGGACATGGGGGAACACGGTAACTTAAGAATGCTTCTCAGATGGGGATAAACTGAGAAAAAGCAGGGAGCAGTGTGAAGAGACAAATTCAAAACAGTGCCTAGGCAACCTGGTAAAAAGTAATTCGAAATCAAAGGATTCTTTAAGTGGCCTTGGAATTCAAGGAAAGATAATTTGAAAGGAAAACAGGAGATTCTTACAAACTCAGGTAAGCAGATTAACAGAGCCTTTTGAAATATGCCTTTGATCTCACTCATGAGTGACTGAACAATCCAAATGGTTTAAGTAAATGGTAGTCAACTCAAATTACTTGGTGAGAAAAGATGATATATAGAATATAAGTAATTAAATATTTAATGGTTGGAATTTTCTATTGTGAAATATCAGTGAGAAAATATTTTTTAAAAAAATAGGAAAATAGGCAACAGTACACTATTTATGAGCAAGGATACATTTTACTGTACTCACATTTTATTGTAGAGAGAAATTCTGTACCTTCCTATAACTTGCTTTTGCAAAAAACAGTGGTAACCATTACATTTGAAGGATTAAAAGAGGCATTATATTTAAAAATACACATTAAGAGGTTTTTTTTTCCTAACAGAAATTCAGGATGAGTTTTAAACAATGCAAGAATGGAAGAGGGTACAAAGCTGTGTTTCCAAATAATATTTGCTTATTTCCAAAATTAGATCCATCATCATGGTATTTACCATCAAAAACTACCGAAAGGAAGGAAGAAATGAGGGAAGGAAGGAAAAAGGGAGGTGGGAGGGAGAGAGGGAAAACGAGAGAATTCTCATCCCTGAAATCACTTCTAAGAGGTAAATCACACAAAGTTCTTGAATAATTTAAATACAGGCTTTACCTCCCAGGTCAACTATGAAGAGTATGTTGAGGTATGCTCTTGGTGTTATTATTTAAATATTTGTTTTTCTAAACTTACTTATTTTGAGGGAGAGTGTGCTAGCAGAGGAAGGCCAAAGAGAGAGGGAAAGAGAGAAGTCCAAGCAGACTCCATGCTGTCAGCATGGAGCCCGATGTGGGGCTTGAACTCACAAGCTGTGAGATCATGACCTGAACTGAAATCAAGAGTTGGATGCTTAACCAACTGATCTACCTAGGCGGCCCTAAATATTTGTTATTCTGTATGTACATGTGTGCTGTTAAAGCCTAATTATCCAAAGATTAGCAGAGACAGGCCTATAATCTGACAGAATCATATATGTCACCGAAGTGTGTGAGGTGTACCCTAGAGGGTCTGTGGATTGCTGCTCTCAACCAGAAGGATGGAGGCATGTTCTGTAAGGTTTGGATTCCTACTGAAGGATTCAGTGGAGGATTCACTTAGCAAAGTGGGGCATTTCCAAACTGGTTAGTGCCCCTGAGACAGGATTAGGGGAAGCAGGGATTGATTCAGGATTAGGGAGTTCTCATGACTCAAGGGCAGTTGAGCAATTGGGTATCCCCAATAATAGATAGGAAGAGCACAGTGTACTTGGGAGCAAAAGGGTAGTAAATGCTCAAAACAGACTTGAGAGTGGGAAGAGTAGTTGCATAGCCTTGAGTGAACCAGTATTTCCTGTTAATTTTGCAACTACTATTGTCCTCATCTGCCCTCCCAGCATGAATGGCAACAGAGCTCTTACCTCTCTTTTAGTCCTAGACATATTTTTTTCAGTCTCAGACAGATTTTTACTCTGTTAGTGTATCTATTCTAGCCATCTCTTGGATGTCATATATAATTAAGAGCTTGTTTAGTTTTAAATGACATTAAGTATTTAAGGGTACTCTTTAGTACAAAAGCATAATAACAAAGTAATTCCTATTCTTTTGGTTAAATTTAAATTATCTTTTAAAAATTGACTAGGAAGTCAGAGTCTCTAAGATCTCCTTTTCTCTGTCTTGATCATTGACTCTTAGGGGACATAAAACAGGAGAGTTAATCAAGTCTGGCCTCCGGCAGATCTGCTATGGTTTTTTTAAATCCTTCACACTAGTGAAGAGCTAGTTTCATGCAAAGCTGGGTCATAAATAAACTGGCCCAGGGGACCTGCAAACTGCTTGAGGGCAAGGATCTCTTTTTATTCACTTTTGTGCCCCCTCACCGCTTAACACAAGGCCTTGTCTATATGACTCTCAATAAATATTTGTTGGGTTGAATCCTACTTGGAAAAGAACTTTGAGAGCACTCCATAAAAGATTGAGTGTATTTTAAGACTAGAAGGAGAGAAATGTTGATCTTAACTGTACCTGGAAGTGTGTATGTCATTTTAATGCTTTCCCAAAGGCTAAGGGACAATCAATCTCAAGAGACAAAACCATGCTCTTTCATTCAATAGAAAAGGTGAGCTTCCACCTAGATTTAGTGAAATAATGGCCTATCCTTTATTGAATGCCTTAAAATCACGTCTTAGTCATGTTTTTTTCCACCGCCCTATCTCAAGTTTGCTAAATACATAAATATGTATAAAAATGTAGAATCATAATAACGGCACTCATCCTTATTAGTTAGCATATTAACCATTATAGTCACAATAACTATATTTAATTTATAACTTGGTATTTCTATTAGGAACATTGGGTAATCCTGAACACTATAAAGTCTGCATTGGGTATTCCTGAATTCAAGGAA
>NW_027532833.1:84054-97834 GCF_008692635.1 Crocuta crocuta
GATGTGCAGAACATTAAAAAATAGCTTGTATTTGCTTTGTTATATATATTTTTTAAAAAAAAAACCTTTTTCTTCAAACCTGTTTATTTAAACAGTGGGGCGAAACTTTGTTTTGAATTGATCCTGTAGCCACAGTTTGAACGGCATTCTGCTGGCATTTGGCATGAAATTATGCCCAGTGTTTCCATAACCAAAGAGATCTCTGAATTGTCTGAGATCTCACAGCTCTTTGTATATTCCTCTCTTATTAAATACACCACTGTGANCACACACACAAAGCTTACATAGAATAATGAGGATAATGTGAATAATGGATGGAGATGAGAAAATCCTCTGGGAACTTCAAGTTTTCCAGTTTAGTGTGGGAAAGCTTTAAGGTTAACTTGGGTCAGCTGTAGTGAAAGGCAATTTTGATTTGGATTCTCCTCAAAGTTGATTCTGAGGCAGGACTTGGATGCATGCAGGTGATTTATATTTGGGAATCATTCTCCAAAAGAGTAAGTGAGAAAGTGAAGGGAGAAAAGCACCCCCTCCCTCCAGAAAAATGGTACATTACTGATCAAGTTACCTCTGTGGGCAACTGGCGCCCGATCCCTTTAGGGAATTTGCTGGTTAACCATGTGGAACATAGTGCAGAATTCTCCCACTGGAAGAAGGGGAAGCTGGGGTATTTATCTTTAAGTCTCATTCCCTATTGGTTGAGAGTTGAGAAATAAGGGTTACTACACAACCACACTTCTAGGTTGGTATTGCAGACAGCTAGTCAAACTCCCAGGTGCTGCGAAAATCCCTCAGACACAGAAGGACTAACACAGAAGTTCAAGATGCATATTTGACAGCAGGGTGGGAAGTGCCCCCGTGTGCAGTTTCAGGTGAATTCAGGAGAGCTGAGTATACAGGAAGGGACATCAAGAGTCCACCATAAGGGCCTTGCATGCCAAGGTGAGGCTTTTTCAATAATTGATAGAACTCTTGAGGCTAATTGAAAAATTGAGTAGTATGAAGACATGTGTATCAAGAAGATGCATTTAGAATTGCTTGGAAGGTAAACACTGGAAGGCAGGACAATCAGATGTGGAACTATTGATATAATTTGTCCAGTAGTTAATTGGGTTTTAAATTACACGTGGTGTAGATAGTGTGGGTCACAGTGGGAATGAAGAGAAGAAGTATCCTGGGTAAGGTTTCAAGAAAATGTGTTAAATGATCATTTGTAAGGTCATATGATAGAGAGGGGGCTGAGAAGTAATAAGTTAGAAACTTTCTATTAAAAGTAGGTAAATTTTTTTTGAGCCTAACTCATTAGGAGATTCATAGAAAGCCAGACAATATGTAGCTAGAGGGAGTGCAGGGAAATGGTGAAACGAGTTTTTGTCCAGTCAGTTCAGAATTATAGGGACGTTAAGACCTGTCTGATTCTCTCCAGTCTCATTTCCACCCCTGGGACAGATTCTGGTTTGAGTCATGGTTCTCAAATTTGCTGCCCATTAGAATTATCTGAGGAGGCTTGTAAAAATCCTGATGTCCAGGCCTCTCCCCAGGCCAATTAAATCAGACTCTCTAGGCGTGACATCTAGGCTTCAGTGGTTTTTAAAGCCCCCTGGATGATTCCCAGGTGCAGCCATGTTGGAGAACGACTGGTTATAGTCATAAAGTGTGTAATAAGCTCTACTTTAATATTCAGCTTTCAGTCATCAGTTCTAATTCTGGCTTTGTCCCAGTAACTGGGGTTTTGTTTTTCCTGGAAAAAAATTATCTTTCTAATTCAACCACTCTGGTAACTGCTTCCTGCTGCCTTGATAGCATTCCCAGTACCCAGATCCTCTATTTTTGCCAAGTTTCCCCAGCCTTGACCAGTATCTGAACTTGAGTGCTGAGATTGAAGCTTTCTCGGTGCACATTTCTGATGTCTGCAGCCTGCCAGCCAGAAGGTGTTCATCACAGCCCCATGCCCCAGCTCTCACCGAAAGAAGCCTCTGAGCTTACTACACTGAAGTTCCTCCCAAGTTCACAGCTAATGTAAGGTGTGTTTCTCCTGAGTTTTTTTCATCAGGTAATAAGAATCCATTATGTTTCCCTTTTCTGGAAGAGCTGAGTGAAACTTTAGATGTTTTTGGAAAGGTGACATTAAAATGTGTAGAACACTTGCTATCAAGCAATTGAAGCAAGTTGACAAGACAGACCACCTCGTCCACCCTGTGCCCCCACTGCCACTGCAGATATTGAACCTAAAAGGTATGGCCATTCACAACTTCATGATCTTTTTTTCTCAACAAATGTATCCACCTACCCTGAATCTCTGTCAACAGAGCCTCTTCCCTTCAGCTTCAGTTTATGAGCTGTTTCTCTCCTTCTCCAATCTAGTCCAAGTCCTCGTGCTATGGATTCCATACTTTGGTTTTCTTCTTAGTGAGCCTACTTCATTCACTAATGCCTCCCTCCAATTACTTAGATCTCTGAAAGGCTATTTATATCATACATATTTAAAACAAGCAGAAGAAAAACAATCAAACAACAATCTCTTTGGTTTTAAATTTTCCTCCAGACCATATTACCGTTTCTCCTTCCCTTTACTGCAAAAAGAGTTAAAAGCAGCCTACACTCACTGAGTTCACTCCTTCAATATATTACACTTGGACTTAGGACACTCTTCTTTACTGAAATGATTCCAGGGGGTCCCAGTGACCTTCCTGTTGCTAAAACTAAATACATGTTTCACTAATTGTTTGATGTCCTCCGTACAACATTTAACCATTTCACTGAATGTCCCTTTGAAACCTCTTCTCCACCTCAGAGTGACATCACTGTCTTCCTTATCTGGCTGCAGTGTTAGTTTCCTTTACAGGCTTAACTCCCTCAACTCTTGCCTTGTTTTTCATTACAATCCCAATCTTGACACTCTTTTAAACTTCTTATATTTTCCTTGAGTTAATTTGTGTGTACTGTTGATTCCAACGTCTTTATGTCCCCACACAAGTATCGTGTCCTGAATTCCAGATGCATTTCTTCAGCCTCCCTCTACATGTACCGTAAACACTTCAAATTCAACCTTTTACTTTGGAAGCCATTGCCACCTGGCCACCACCTCTACCACTCTAATGAACATGCTTGGGCAAAGATCTCTAATGCTCTCTTAGTTGAAAAATCCAATTGACATTCCCTCCTTATGGAGTATGTTTTACTTCAGGCTTCTGTATTCTCCTGTGCCATACACTTTTTCTCTGAATGCTTTTTCTTTCTCTTTGACACGGGTTTCTTTTCCAGCTTGCTCCGTGGGTCTTGTTAGTCCCCTAGCTTCTGATCTGGTACAGTTAGCAGGTAGCCCCTACTGAGGGAATCTTCATGCCCAGTGTGATGGAAAAGCATGTATCATGGAAAGAAAATGAGGTGTTTTTTTAAAAAATCCATTCAACTTATCTATGTCTTTTGATTGAGAAGATACATACAAAGATATTAATTAAGGAAGAGGTAAGAGGATGACACTGGCATGACCCATTGATGAAGGGGTGTAGAACACTCTAGTAGGTTTAGTGTATGCANAAATTAGTTTCCATATAACACTCAGTGCTCATCCCCATAAGTGTCCTCCTCTATGCCCATCCCCCCCGCTCCCCCACATCCAACACTTTTTGAACTAAATACAGTGGCAAAGTCACTGTTTCCAATCCTCATGTTTTTCTGAACCACATTGAGTTACGGCTGTTAGGAGAAGACTAGGGAAACAAACAAACATATTATTTACTATTTATTTGTGAGCTATTTGAAGACAGAACCCATTCTTCTTTTATCACTGAATTTCCAACATCTAACATATGGCCTTGATTGTTGTAAAAACAACAAAAAAAATGTTCTGAAAACAAATGCATGACTCAAAAACCCTCAGAGCCCAGCTAATGAGACATTTGTGCTTTCCAACTTATACAACCTTCAGAAGCTCAGCAGTAAAAGGAGAGAAATAGGATGGTAGGTATGTGCAGAGGCTGATCATTTGCAGGGTGGGCCCAATGGAAGGTGCAGCATGTAAAACGAAAACAGGTGTTTTGAAATAAGATGGTTTGGGTGCCAGTGATAGAGATATACATCTGATAGGAACATGGGTGGAGTAGAGGTAGCAGAAGAGGAGGCTGTGGTCAGAAGAGGCAATTCAGTGTTTCCAGTCATGGATGAGGGCAGTTCTGAGTGGCAAAAAGCCTCAATTTGTGACTATTCCGGAGTCAGTTAAAGTTGTGAGGAAATGAGGTGAAGCAAGGATCTGTGATACCAGTGGTTGGTGAAAGAGTGAGAGCAGAGGTGGAGAAGAGCACTATGATTCAAGTGCTAAAGAAAGCGAGAGAAGTTCCTACCCTAGACTATGGCACAGTCATTAAGAGAACAGACTGTGGATTCAGAAGTTGGGTTCACCTCTTACTTCTATTGTTTACCAGCTGTGTGACCTTAAACAAGAGGCCTTGGGAAAATTATTTGACCTAGCCAGACCTAAACATCATCATCTATAGAAGAAAATAGCATTTGTCTCTTAAGGTTGTCATCTGGATTAAATGAGATAATACAGTTAACAAAGTAATTAACACATGATGGCTAATATATGCTAAGCCCTTGGTAACTGTTAACTGAAAACCATAGACCCTGGCAGTGAGGACAAGGCAACAATATGAGAGTTGGTTTGGTTTTCAAATTATGAAAAGTGAGAGTAGGATATTTAAATTCATTCTTTTCACTGAGTCCAAATAAGATTTTTTCCAGGGGAACTCAAAGAAAAAAAATCTACCAATGTGATCCCAGAACTGTTTCTAGTCATTTTTGAGGAATAAGTTAAAGGCTGGACTCAACAGAAAATAAATTCTAAGGCAAATGCATATTGGTGAGACTTTATAAAGGCATGCAATCTCAAGAATCAAGAGTGAGAGAAAGTGGTAGAGAGGCGGCATTTGAGAGCAAATATGGAGAAGTGTGCTACATGGTTGGGTAGGGCTTCATAAGCTGATCAGATGGCTTCATGATAAACTTGTCAGATGGCTTCAGAGCAGTACTGCCCTTAGACCCAGGTGACAGGGGTGCTTGCCTTGAGCCTTGTGTCTCTCTCTCTCCACACGCATGCACGCTCATGGTTAAAGAGCACATGTGTGCCTCTTTGCCTAGAGGTACAGTGCTCAGTAGTTTTGGCACAGTCATAGTGTGTGGCTAAAGACCTCCTGTCATGACTAATACCTTCAGGACCCTCCAGGGTGATGTCTGTCAACATCTTGTGCCTTATTTCCAGTTATGGGTTGTCCCACTGCCATCATTAGAGATGGAGTTGATCCCTACTCAACTCTGCAGGGAATATTCCAGTGGCTTAAGTACTTAGGCATGAGGAAAAACAAAACAATTTTCTTGTTGTATAGTCTCCTTGGCCTGAATGAAATATAGTCTTGCATTCCCTAATTAAGAAGAAGCCTGAGGGATATTCCTTTGAACCCCACCTCCATCTTTCTATAATTGTCCCATCTTCCTTCCAAAATCCCCAGGAAATTTAACCCTTCCTCATACAACATGCCTCAGCCTTGCTGTGTCTCTTACTTTGTCTGGTACCTCATACTTTAGATGTGTGCTTCTGCTTCTGCGAAATGAGTAATGGAGACAGGTGTTCCCACCCTTGTCTCCTCAATCTTGCATCCCCTTAAGAACCTCACTATTTCCCTAAGAAGACAGCTTCTCTCACCAAGGAAAGCACTACTGTTACTGCTCCCTGAGGACAAGGGCAAGTACTTTAGCAGGAAAGCATTTTCTTTCCTATTACTACAACATTGTTTCTAGCAAAATAATAATAGTGACACAAAAGTGCTTAGTAGCATTTTATCCTTCTAGAACTTGATGTATATAACAGGATCCACCACATTATCTGTGAATGGCTCCATCACACTGATTCTGTACGGGTAGCACCAGCCTCAAATGAGTTCTTTCTGATTCTAGATTTCTAGGTTGACAGAGGAGGAGTGTGGAGGGAGGCATGAGACATAGCTGTTATTTTCTAGTATCTTATGGGTTTCCAAATGATGGTTTTCCTCATTTTCTGTGAATCCCAAAGAGTTGGACCTATGTCCTTCTTGTTCAGCACTGTATCCATGACATCCAGCACAACACTTGGTACGTGGGAAATGAAAGATAAATAAAAGGTAAATGAATGAATAAAAATGATTATAATTCTCCTTGATTAACAGTATAGAAATAGAGCCAAATAATAAAGATGCGAAATTTAACTCAATGTGTTAGAAAAATTTACTACCAAGTAGAAATTAATAGGTATAGTGAGCTCATTGTATAATGAGCTACATGAATTCCCCCACAAAAACACAGTCACTAGGGAGTGGAGGTTAATTTAGAGAAATTTTTAAATTGGGACCAATAATACCTACAGTCCCTTTGATGTCAGAGAAATTCTTCTCAAATTCTTCTCAAGAAACAGAAAATAAAGTACAGTAAAACCTTGCCTTGCAAGTAACTTGTTCTCTGAGTGTTCTGCATGACGAGCAAACATTTCTAATAAATTTTAACTTTATAAACAAGCGATGTCTTGGAATATGAGTCATACATGTAGCTGAACATCTCATGATCACAACTAAGTCAATGGTTCTTGAAATTCGCTTTGATATACAAGTACTTTGGACTACAACCATGTTTCCAGAATGAATTATGCTCGCAAACCAAGGTTTTACTGTACTCCTAAACACAATAGTTACATATATTTTCTTTTATGGTTTTCACATTTCATGCTACCATAGATTTTTCTTTTTCCTTTCTTCATCAAATATACACTTAACAGGATTTAGAAGTTATATAGACAACTTAATATAAAACAATAAAAATTTTCATGACAAATATTTTCGTTTCTGTACTAGATATAGCTCCCAAAGCAAGATAGATTATATTTTGTCAGCAAGGTTCTAGAACAGATTCATCCTTCTGATTCTTTTGTTTAAAGCAAGTATATCCAAAATTAAAGAACTGTATGTTGTTTCCATATGTACAAAAACTTTTAGATACATGAAAAATCTCCCAGAGTTTTTAACTACGAATGAATAAGTTGTTACCAATTTCTTTATGTCCATGATTTTGAAATTTGTTTATCCATTAAAACCCTTGTTTAGGGGCACCTGAGTGACTCAGTTCATTAAACATCCAACTTTGGCTTAGGTGATGATCTCACAGTTGGTGGGTTTGAGCCACGCTCTGGCTGTGATAGAGTTGCAGCCCTGATAACTACTCATTACTTCTGGACCATTGAGGGCAATTGGGGTTGGAAGTGGATTCCAAATTCCCTAGGGCTTCACTCGTATTTCTCATGGTTTAAAGAAACCATGTTTCTCTTAATTGTGTAAAGAAATGGTATCTAGAATTCAATCTCAGCAACAGAATCTAGGTCATATACTTTCTAAAACACACTGATATCATTTCAACCTTTTTATGAGGATAAATTGTGTTGTTCAACAAACATGTTAACTCTACTATAGCCTTCTGATGATGAGATCTCAGGAAAAGGAAGAAAATTATAAGTCCCATAAGCCTGCAGAGAATAAATCTTATTCAGGTTCAGAAATTGATTCTATCCACAACATATCCCCTTTGTGCCCTGTCTTCACAATTAGACTAAATTATTAACTTTTATTCCATACTTGAAACTCCTTCCTCCACCAAACCATCCCATACCCATCACTTCAGGAATATTATAACCTTTCTAATCGTATAGTTTTCCAGCTGGCTCCCTTTTTCCCCTCCAGAGTTCTAAAACTCCCCCAATAAATGGAAAATGCAGACATTAACAAATTTTTTGATATATGACCAAAAACATCAGGCAGGAATGTCAAAGAAATTAGAGCTCTGCCTTGTCTGTATGTTATTAATTTTTTATTGAAGAATGATTGACATGCAATACTCTATTAGTTTCAGGTGAACAACAGAGTGATTTGGTATTAATATACATTACAAAAAGCCACCAAAATTGATTCCCATCTGTCACTTTACAAAATTATTACAATATTATTGATTATGTTTGTTATGCTCTATATTACATCTCCATGTCTTACCTTATTATTTAACTGGAAGATTGTACCTTTTAATCATCTTCACCTCTTTTATCCATCTCCTCGCCCCCTAACCTCTTGTAACCATCAATTCATTCTCTATATCTGTGTGTTGGTTTCTGTTTTGTCTTGTTTGTTAATTTGTTTTATCTTTTTTGAGCATTTGTTTTGTTTTTTACATTACACATATAAGTGAAGTCATATGGTATTTATCTTTGTCTGACTTATTTCTCTTAGTATAATACCATCTAGGTCAATCCATATTGTCACAAATCATAAGATTTCATTCTTTTTGATAGCTGAGTAATATTCCATTATATATGTATGCCACATCTTTTCTCTCATTTCATCTACCACTGGACATTTAGGTTCCTTTCATATCTTGGCTTTTGTAAAAACAAACAAACAAATGCTGCAGTGAATATAGGGTACATATGTCTTTTTTAATAAGTGTTTTGTTTTCTTTGGATAAATACTCAGAAGTGGAATTGTTGAATTATATGGTAGTTTTATTTTTAGTTTTTTTAGTAACCTCCATACTGTTTTCCATAGTGACTGTACCAATACACATTCCCACTAATGTTGCATGAAAATTTTTCCTTTTCTGGGGCACCTGCATGGCTCATTCAGTTAAGCATCCCACTCTTGGTTTTGGCTCAGATCATGATCTTGTGGTTTGTGAGTTTGATCCCCACATGAGGCTTTACACTGACCATGCAGAGCCCGCTTGGGATTCTCTGTCTCCCTCTCTGCCCCTCCTCTGCTCACTCTCTGTCTCTCAAAATAAACACATCTTTTATTCACATTCTTACCAACACTAGTCATTTTTTCTTTGATACTAGGCATTCTTGATAGGTGTGGCATGATAGTAAACATCTTTTCATTGATATGTCTTCTTTGGGAAAATGTCTATTCAGGTCCTTCCTCTGCCCATTTTTATTTATTTATTTAATTTATTTATTTATAAAATGTTTATTTATTTTGAGAGAGAGAAAGGCGTGAGCAGGGGTGGGACAGAGAGAGAGGGAGTCCCAAGCAGGCTCTGCACTGACAGAAAAATGTTGCTGTGGCCAATGTCAATGAAATTACTGCCTGTGCTCTCTTCTAGAATTTTTATGCTTTCAGATCTCACATTTAAGTCTGTAATTCATTTTGAGTTTATTTTTGTATATGGTGTAAGAAAGTGAGATCCGTTTTCATTCTTTGGCATGTTGCTGTCCAGTTTTCCCAACAGCATTCATTCATTCATTCAGGGCTCAATCTTGAGAACTGTGAGATCATCGCCTGAGCCAAAATCAAGAGTCAGATGCTTAGCTGATTGTGCCACCCAGGATCCCCGATTTATTTTTATTTATAAGATTTTAATTCCAGTATAGTTAACATACCATATTATATTAGTTTCAGGTGTACAATATAGTGATGCAGCACTTCCATACATCACCCACTGCTCACCACAAATGCATCCTTAATCCCCATCACCTTTTTCACCCATCCTTCCACTCACCTTCCCTCTGGTAACCATCAGTTTGTTCTCTGTGTTAAGAGTCTGTTCCTTGATTTGTCTCTCTCTCACTCTTTTTTCCCTTTGCCCCTTTGTTTTGTTTCTTCAATTCCACATATGATTGAAATCATACAGTATTAGCCTTTCTCTGACTGACGTTTCCCTTAGCATTATATTCTCTAGTGCCATCAATGCCACTGCAAATGGGAAGATTTCTTTCCTTTCTATATCTGAATAATACTCTATTGTATATTTATACCACATCTGCTTTATCCATTCATCTATTGATGGACATGGACTGCTTCCATAATTTGGCTAATGTAAACAATGCTGCAATAAACATAGGGGTGCATGTATCCCTTTGAATTAGTATTTGTATTGTTTGGGTAAATACCCAGTAGTGCCATAACCCTCCATACCATTTTCCATGGTGGTTCCATAGTTTTCATTCTTTGCTTGTTGCTGTCCAGTTTTCCCAACACCATTCATTGAAGAGACTGTCTTTTCTCCTTTGTGTATTCTTGCTTTCTTTGTCATAGGTTCATTAACCATATAATGACGAGTCTATTTCTGGGCTCTCTATCATGTTCTGTTGATTGATTTGTCTGTTTTTGTGCCAGTACCTTAAGGTTTTGATTACTATAGCTTTGTAGTACAGCTTGAAATCTAGTTGCATGTGCCTCCGACTTTCTTCTTTCTTCTCAAGATTGCTTTAGCTATTTGAGGTCTTTTGTGGTTGCATACAAAGTTTAGAATTATTTCTTCTACCTCTATGAAAAATGGTGTTGGCATTTTGATGGAGATTGCATGGAATCTGTAGATTGCTTTCGTATTATGGACATTTTATCAGTATTAAGTCTTCCAGTCCATGAGTATGGAATATCTTTTCATTTGTTTGTGTCACTTCAGTTTCTTTCATCAAAGTCTTGTAGTTTTCAGAATACAAGTCTTTCACTCCTTGGTTAAATTTATTTTTAGGTTTTTTTATTGTTTGATGTAATTATAAATGGAATTGTTTTCTTAATTTTTCTTTCTTTTTTTATTTTTTTAATGTTTTATTTATTTCTGAGAAGGAGACAGGCAGCGTGAGCAGGGAGGGTCAGAGAGAGAGGGAGACACAGAATCGGAAGCAGGCTCCAGGCTTTGAGCTAGCTGTCAGCACAGAGCCCGACGCGGGGCTCGAACCCACGAACTGTGAGATCATGACCTGAGCCAAAGTCGGACACTTAACCGACTGAGCCACCCAGGCGCCCCTCTTAATTTTTCTTTCTCATAGTTCGTTATTAGTATATGAAAATGCAACAGGTTTCCATATATAATTTTTTTTATCCTGTACCTTTACTGAATTCATTAATTAATTCTAATAGTTTTGGGGTGGAGTCTTAAGGGGTTTATATATATATAATACCATGTTATCTGTGAATAGTGACACTTTTACTTTTTCCTTTCCAATTTTGATGCCTTTTATTTCTTTTTTGCCTAATTGCTGTAGCTAAGGCTTCCAATAATATGTTGAGCAAAAGTGGTGGGAGTGGACATCCTTGTCTTGTTTTTGATCTTAGAGGGAAAGCTTTAGCTTTTCACCACTGAGTATCTTATTAGCTGTGGTATTGGCACATGTGGCCTTTATTGCATTAAGGTTTGTTTCCTCTATGCCCACTTTTTAAAAACATTTTCTTTAATGTTTTTTATTTATTTCGGAGAGAGAGAGACAGCATGAGCAAGGGGGGATCAGAGAGAGAGGGAGACACAGAATCCGAAACAGGCTCTAGGCTCTGAGCTAGCTGTCAGCACAGAACCCTATGTGTGGCTCAAACTCATGAACTGTGAGATCATGACCTGAGCCGAGGTTGGACACTTAACTGACTGAGCCATGTAGGTGCCCCTATAACCACTTTTTTGAGAGTTTTTATCATCAACAGAAGTTGAATTGTATCAAATGGTTTTTCTGCATTTATTGACGTGATCATATGATTTTTATTCTTCATTTTGTTAATTTAGTGTATCACATGTATTGATTTATATATGTTGACCCATCCGTATATCCCAGTGATAAATCCTGCTTCATCATGGTGTGTGATTCTTTTAAAATGCTATTCAATTTACTGTGCTAATATTCTGTTGAGAATTTTTGCATCTAGGATGTAATTATNTGTTCTCTGTATTTAAGAGTCTCTTATGGTTTGCCTCCCTCTCTGAAAAATTTTCCCTTCCCTTCCTCTATGGCCTTCTGTTAAGTTTCTCAAGTTCCATATGTGAGTGAAAACATATGACATCTGTCTTTCTCTGACTGACTTATTTCACTTAGCATAATTCCCTCCAGTTCTATCCACGTTATTGCAAATGGCAGGATTTCATTCTTTCTCATTGCCAAATAGTATTCCATTATATATATAAACCAGATCTTCTTTATCCATTCGTTGATGGATATTTAGGCTCTTTCCATAATTTGGCTATTGTTGAAAGCACTGCTATAAATGTTGAGTTACATGTGCTCCTATGAATCAGCACCCCTGATACTTCTAATGCATTACTGAATTCAGCTTGCTAATATTTTGTTGAGGATTTTTGTATATATGTTTATCAGGATTTTGTATATAAGGCCTGTAATTTTGTTTTTGTTTTTGTTTTGTTTTTTGGTAGTGTCTTTGTCTAGTTTAGGTATCAAGGTAATGCTGCTCTCACTGAATAGACTTGGAAGCATTTTTCTCACTTACATCAATGGATAGATCATCCAGACATAAATTTAATAAGGAAACATTTGCCTTGAACAAGACAGTAGACCAGTGGACTTAATAGACCAATACAGAACATTTCATTGAAAAAATAGCAGAATCCACATGGTACATTCTCCAGGATAGATCACATGGTAGGCCAAAAGGTGGTTTCTTATATGGGTCTGGTGTTCAGGAAAGGTATCAGGGTGGAATACATAAATTTTGGGGCTATCACCATCAGAGAGTATTTAAAAGTCACAGGACTAGAAGAGATCACCTAGGGATAAAGTGTGGATAAATAAGAGGGACAAAGACTATGCTCCTAGACACTATTACTTAGAGGTCAGGAAAATGAGAGTGGGTTATCTAATGAAATTGAGAAGGAGCAAGCCAGTGAGTGAGGTAGAGGGAAAATCTGGAAGCCCAAGTGAAAGAAGAGTTTCAAGGAAGAGTATCATCAAGTGTGTCAAATGTTACTGAGAGGTCAGATAAGGTACAGACTGAATATTGATCATAGGGCTTATTATTAAGTAGATTGGTTACTGGCGACCTTAATAAAAACCTGTTCAGAGTAGAGCGACTACAAGTATGACAGTAGGAGGTGAGAATGTGGAGGCTAACTCTTTCATGCTAGTTCTCTTTCATAAGGGGTAGAGTAAGAGGGGCATGACTTCACATGGATGATTTTTTAAGTGTGTCCAAATGTAACATAGTTCATGGTGGATGAGAGTGTCTAGATAATTACCATGTTCCAAGGACACATTGTTAAGGAGCTCTATTGTAATTAGAGTTTTAAAATCAATAAAAGTTATTTTCTATCTTGAAATATAAATGTCATATATTAAATGATGAAGCAGAACCAAGTTAATATTTAATTCAATATGAGGATAATATTTGAGGTCAATTCCATACATTTAAATGAAGCAAAAGACCAGCTCCAAAGATAGGTTAATAACTTTACATCTTTGAGAGGCATCTCTAAAATCACAATAGCTGATATAGCTATCTTCAGACCTAGTCATTTAATACATGGCATTGACCTACCTTCCTCTTTAATTATTTAAGAGTTAGCTGTTCCATTGAATTTTGTCCTTGTGATGTGGAGAAAAGGACTATAACTTGTATATTTTTTAGTTAAAATTATAGAGTTCATATAACAAAAGGATCTGTTGCACATAAATGTAAAATAAATCACAGGATACCGAACTCATTTTTTAAAATGTTGGTTTTCCAGTATGAGGAATTTAGATTACCATTTGATTGCTATTTGTTCACAATTTTTTGATGTTAGACACATTGACTTCCAAGTTATGTACTTGAGTAGTAATTTACATCTAGCTCATGCAATTGTAAAGATTGAGATGTTCCCTATTTTATGTTCCCTCAGTAAATACAATATAAAGTGTTTTTTTGGGTAGAGTGAAAAGAAAGTAATCTTTCCCACAACAACAAGGCTGTGTTACCTGTCCAAATATGCCACTCTACTGTTTGATATGAGGCAG
>NW_027532833.1:97936-103546 GCF_008692635.1 Crocuta crocuta
ATAAGGCATTATGGTTTTTATATTGAAAAGCCTGATTTCTTTCCCCTTCTACTCAAGATTATCTACCTCTTGATTTACTGGCGGGTAGTGACAAAGCAATGACCAAACTGCCCAGCTGGGACTAGAGCAAGAATTCCACTAGAACAGCAAGCACTGTCTCTCCCTTTGCCAAGCACTGACTCAATCTCTTGTAAATTTGCATAACAGTCTCTTATAAATTAGACAGACAGTTTTCCAAGTGATAAAGAGAATTTTCATGAAGGGCAGGAATAGAGTAATGGATTGAAACTTTTGTGAACCATCAGGAACTCTGATAGAAACCACATAATAAACTTTATCAGGTTGTTTCCAGTTTGGCTCTGAAGACAAAACCAAGTAGAGATGATTTTAAAAAAAAAAAAGTATCTCAAAATAAACTCAACCCAGGACAGGCAAATGATAGTTAGCTGTAATTAATGATCCCTGGAGGCATCATGATTCTCAGTTTCAAGTGATATTACAAAGTGGTTGTCATCAAGACAGTATGGTAATGGGACAAAAAAATAGACACATAGATTAATGGAACAGAATAGAAAACCCAGAAATGGACCCACAAAAATGTGGCCAACCAATCTTCAACAAAGCAGGAAAGAATATCCAATGGAAAAAAAAGGCAGTCTCTTCAACAAATTGTGTTGGGAAAACTGGACAGCAACATGCAGAATAATGAAACTGGACCACTTTCTTATACTATGAAAAAAAATTCAAAATGGATGAAAGGCCTAACTGGGAGACAGGAAACTATCAAAATCCTAGAAGCAAACATGGGCAGCAATCTCTTTGACCTTGGCCATAGCAACTTCTTACTAGACACATCTCCTGAGTCAAAGGAAACAACAGCAAAAATGAACTATTGGGACTTTATCAAGATAAAAAGCTTCTGCACATCAAAGGAAACAATCAACAAAACTAAAAGGCAACTTACAGAATGAGAGAAGGTATTTGCAAATGACATGCCTGAACAAGGGCTAGTATGAAAAGCCTATAAAGAACCTATCAAACTCAACACCCAAAAGACGAATAACCCAGTTAATAAATGGGCAGAAGACATGAATAGACACTTTTCCTAACAAGAAATCCAGATGGCTAATAGACACAGGAGAAGATGCTCAAAATCACTCATCATCAGAGAAATACAAATCACAACCACAATGAGATACCACCTCACACCTGTCAGAATGGCTAACATTAACAACAGAAGAAACAATAGGTGTTGGTTAGCATGTGGAGAAAGGTTAACCGCTTGCACTCTTGGTGGGAATGCAAAATGGAAAGCAGTATGGAAGTTCCTCAAAAAGTTAAAAATACAACTACCCAATGATCCAGCAATTGCATGACTAGGTACTTACAAAAGTACTGATTCGAAAGGGTACACACACCCCAATGTGTATAGCAGCAGTATAAATAATAGCCAGACTATGGAGAGAATCCAAGTGTGTGTGTGTGTGTGTGTGTGTGTGTATAACTCAGCCATCAGAAAGAATGAAATCTTGCCATCTGCAATGATGTGGATTGAGCTACTGTGTATTATGCTAAGTCAAATAAGTCATTCAGAGAAAAACAAATACCATATGATTTAATTCATATGTGGAATTAAAAAAACAAAACAGATGAGCATATGGGAGGGGGGAAGAAAAAAGAGAGGGAAACAAATCATAGGAATTTCTTAAAGATAGAGAACGAACAGAGTTGATGGATGAGGTGGGGGAATGGGCTAGATCAATGATGGTTATTAAGGAGGCCATTGGTGTGATGACCCCTACATGTTGTATGTAAAGATGAATCACTGAGTTCTACTCCTGAAACCAATATTGCACTGTATGTTAATTAGCTAGAATTTAAGTAAAAATTTGAAAAGAAAAAAAATAATCACTAAGTCATAGACTGATAGATGTGCATATTTTTAAAACCAATCTTGTACGTCTTCCTTGTTTTAAGTTTTATTTTGGAGGGTGGGGCAGAGAGAAAAGGAGAGAGAGGCTTCATGCCAAACATGGAGCCCAACATGGGGCTTGGTCTCACTAACCACGAGATCATGACCTGAGCCGAGATCAAGAGTATGATGCTTAACCAACTGAGCCACCCAGGTGCCCCTTGTATGTTTTCTGAAATGGTTCCTTTCCTAAAATAAACACCCATGATCCCATTCCTGGGGGGGAAGATGCTGACCTCTCTAGTATAACTTATAATTTTTGTAAATGTAAATTTATGTGAAGCTCTTATAATATAAAAATCCTTAGCCGTGTAGCAAGCATNAATTCTCTTTTTATTCTCATTCTCATCTCTAGGATGTTTTGAGTGTCAGAGGATCTGCATGAGGTCAACAATTAACATGAAATAGGTAGAATTTGGATTTAATTTAGAGACAAGCAAAAATAATGATAAGAATGAGGTCTTGGGGGGGAGAAGAAGGGCGGAAATGGTGGGGGAAAGGGAGAGAGGCAAACCATGAGAGACTCTTGAATGCTGACAAAAACTGAGGACTGATGGATGTGGGGGGGAGGGGGGATGGGCATGGAGGAGGGCACTTTGGGGATGAGCACTGAGTGTTATGTGGAAACTAATTTGACAATAAACTATTTGTAAAAAAAAATAAAAAAATAAAAAAATAAAAACATACATCTAAAATATTAAAAAAAAAACAATAGATAACAAATTGAGGGTTGATGGAAGGAAGTAGGTAAAAAAAAAAAAAGAATGAGGTCTTGGGAAGTCAGTCCTTTTGAGAAAGAAATTGAGTGTGTTTCCCCCCTCCTTCCAAAAAAAAGGCAGGGTTTTAGTTTATTTTTATTATGCTTGGTTGTTGTATACAAAAATGAATATCATACTACCAGGTCACACTTAAAATAAGCAAAACAAGGCACCCATGGGTGGGTCAGTCGTTGAGCACCAGACTCTTGGCTTTGGCTCAGGTCATGATCTCACAGCTTCATGAGTTCAAGCCCTGTGTTGGGTTCTGTGCTGACAGTGCAGGGCCTGCTTGGGATTTTCCCTCCCTCCCTCTTTCTGCCCTTCCCCCACTTGCACTGTCTCACAAAATAAGTTAATTCAAAAAATAAAATAAGCAAAACAATCAGCAAAAGGTGTACAAGGGAAGAGAAAAAAACTAAGAGGTTGAGGATGAAATAAGCACATGGAATATAGCCCATATTCTCACAAGAGTTAGAACGCCCATTTGGCCCTGTGCTCCCCTGCATCAAGGGCAAAGATGTCACACAGTAAATTACATCACACAGTCAAGCTTTTTAAAACCACCCTACCTTTTCCTAGTACTGAGGCCAGAGAAATAAGACGCTACATTACACAATTATCAATGCCCTCAACAACCTCCTCTCAATGAACATAGCAGTGGAATTCATGGGGTGCTTCTTTTAAATCTCCTTAGTGAATGACTGACATACTATCAAAGAACATTCAAGAGAAGCATTTCTGGGAGATATGTCTCATAGTTAGTCTGACACAATATAGAGTAAAGATTTTATCCTGAGCTGTTCAATATAGTAGTCATTAGCCATGCGAGGGCATTTACAATTACGTTTAATTTAATTAAAATTAAAGACCATTAAAAACTCAGTTCCTAAGTTATACTAGCCACGTTTCAAGTTTTCTGTGGCCATTTGTGCCTGGTCCCATGATATTGAACAGCATTGATAAAGAATATTTTTATCATTGTAGAAAGCACTATTGCACAGTTGCTGATAAAAAAGAATGTACTGAATATTTTTCAGAAAACCTATCTTAGTCAAGCTTGTGATAGTTACTGAGAAATTTTGAGTTCAAGGTTATGCTCTCATAACCACAAAGAGGGCAACAGTTGCACATTGTTTATTAAAGCCAGAACCAAAGCTTTAATAGGCAATGCAGACGTCTTACTAATTTCTTTCCAGGACAGAAATGAATGGTACTGGGCTTAATGCTTATTGAACAAGGCTGGAGAAAGGTAGTTTAGTATAATAAGAAGAACAAGATGATACAATAGGAAAACGTTTAAAGAGTTGTGACGGTACTTTATAGCTACTCAAGACATGAAAATACAAAGGACAATTATCTTTCTATCGTGAATCTGTGCCCTCCTGCCCCTTGAAATGCTATGAGCTTGACGATTGGATTATATACCTATTAATGGTTTTAAACAGTGATCATTATCTCCACTTCTGGAAGTTTTATCATAGCCTAAGCAGAATGTCTTGCAAATAAAGAGTCTGGAGATCTGTTGCAACTGATTTTGTTACAAACTCATCAGAATTTACAAGCTTAGATAATATTTGAAGTTGTTTAATTTGTCCAGCATGCTTTCCACAAAACAATCAGTGCAATCCTTTTGGTATCAGCTTTGTATCTATTTTACAAAATACATAAGGCAAAATGGCATGTTCTCATTGCTTCTACCTTCGTTCCCTTGTAAATATTCTCAGCATAGCAGCCAGGGTGATCTTCTATAAATGTATATCAAGATCATAGCACTACTGCATTCAGAGCATTGTGGTGGCTTCCACCTCACTTGGAATAAATGCCATCGTCCCTATAATGGCCCACCAGGCGCCTCCGCAGTGAACCCTGTTCCCTCTCTCACCTCCTCTCCTCCCACTTGCTCTGGGCGCAGTCAGCTCCAACCACACTGGAATCTCTGTTCTTTTTCAAACAAGACACACGTGAGCCTGCCTCAGGGCCTTTGTTTTAGCTGTGCCTGTTGTCTGAGCCATTCCTCCACAAGACATCACTTGATTACCTCACTCATCTCCTTCAAGTCTTTTTATAAGCTTCACCTTATTGAAATCATTTCTGAGCACTCTCTTCAGTGCTGCTGCCTTCCTGCTCCTACCCAGCCCCCTAACCTTTGCACTCACCAGCTTCTATCCCTCACTCTTACTTTTGTCCATTGCACTTACACTGTAATAGTAGAGTGCTGTATAACTGCTTTATTTCTTATCTTCACCGTCTGTTACTATCTCGTCCATCTAGAATTTAAGTTCCACAAAGAAAGAGCTCTTTATTCTCTTCACTGTGTATCTCCAGAGCTAAGGAGAGTGCCTGGCATACCATAGGCACTAAAAAATATTTGTTGAATGAATCAGTGGCTTTTATAAGAAATCCTCTTTCTAAACATAAAATTGCCTCAGTTTCAACCCTGGTTTCTAGCCATTTCCAAATATCAGGTCACAAAATTGTATACTTCTATAGTTGAAAAGGCCTTTGGCAATGATATGTATATATGTATGTACTTTATGCATATAAGAATATATGTATGTGTGTGTATATATATATANNCAGTGTTATGAGACTAGATTCTTCATTTATCTACAAATTATGATTTTCCAACACTAAGTGTCCTCAGAAGAATATGCCTGTCTGAGAGTTATACCCGAAAAGAGATGCCAACGTATTTTCACCTAAAGCAGCATCATTGCACTAAGTGTATATCCTCAGCAGCAGCATGAACTTGAACAAATTTGAGTCCTTCTTCTACGTAGTCATGTAAAAAATAATAAAATAAAATAGTCACATAACTTTAGAAATACATCATATGACACACACACCCCCACCACCCTCAAAATGAAGTTTTTATAGTGT
>NW_027532833.1:103623-103986 GCF_008692635.1 Crocuta crocuta
ACATAACTTTAGAAATACATCATATGACACACACACACACACCACCCTCAAAGTGTAGTTTTTATAGTGAGTGCTTTACTTGGAGTAAAAATTAAGTGTTTCCAGAAAAAAAATAGGATCTAATAATAAAATCATAAATTAAATCTTGATCATTTTCTACTTCCTTTATATTTTCTGTCACCTGGACTCTACTTTATTCCCTTGCTGACAGCTGCAGTCTTAATGTGCACCTTTGAGAAAATAGGTGCTTTTTGGTCCAGACCACTTTTATCTTTGGCTTATTAGAAGCATCCATATATCATAGCCTGGGGAAAGAAGATAAAATAGGGCATCTTTCTTGCATATAAATCATGGCTTTTGAAT
>NW_027532833.1:104042-109723 GCF_008692635.1 Crocuta crocuta
ATCACTGTTAATTAAAAATCCTTGCAAGGCTAAATTCAACATGACGGAAGCTTAGGACATCCTTGCTAGAGGACAAACCTGGAAGGAAGTGTCTTCAAATTTCTATGAGAAAGAAAGTAGGATTGGGTCATTATGAATCCTGGCTCTGGCGTTAGGGTTAACGTTTCTCGTGCATACTATATGGCCCCGTAACTTGCTGCTGACTATATGTTGTGTTACTGTTTTGTGTCAGTGGGGTTTGCCTGTGTCACTATTGCGTGGCCACATAACCATTTTAGTATGTTAACTAGAAATAGGAAAGACAGCCTTGTTCGTGTGATGTGTGAATTTTACAAGGTCAGAACAAAATAAGCAGAATTTTCACTAACCCATTTTAGTGACACATTCAAAAGAGAGGTTCATTAGCCTTGAGTCTGGTTCGCATGGTTATTTGATACCCTTAATGCATAAAGGAGAGTGGTGAGTATAGGTGTCTTTTCAAGTATGAATGAATATTTATTTTAGGGTTGTGATTACTTATGCTCCTGGTTGGTGCCAGTCAGGTCAATAGGATTATATTCCAGAAATTGATTTTTTCCCCCAATGAGTAAATAATGAAGCAATTTAACCTCATCTGCTTCCTAATCTAAAGCCTTTCACTGGTACTGTGAGGAAAGGCAGCTGCCTTAGCTTAAGACATGCTCATGCACAAGGCCAATAAACACCTTTCGGTTTTCGATGAAGGTCATGGAAAGCTGATCATTTGGGAAATGTGTGTAGTAGAAGTGCATCTTCTGGTCCTGGCAGCCATCAATCCTGGCTTACAGATGCCTCCACCTGTGTTAAAGGGGGAACCCAATACTACATTAATCATGGACATGGTTGCTGCCCTGAGAATTTCTCTTTCATTTATTTTAATTTAAGTGTTTACTCAGATACTGGCATGGAAAGAAAACAGCACTTAGCTAGAAATGAAAATGAAAAGACAAGTGGAAAGTAGTAATTGCTCAGATTATAAATTATCTGGGCTTGCTTTAACAATGCCTGTTATTTTATTGCTGCACAAGATGTGGCTTCTTGAAGGATCCTAACACACATGGAAATCAAAATTAGCCTCAAAGGCAGCCTCCTACACTGTTGGTGGGAATGTAAACTGGTGCAGCCAAACTATTCAAAATTAGCCTCAAAGATCTGACTCTGTTGTCATAGATGAAATCACCTAGTGGTCAAAATAGTCCTACTTTCTTTCTTCATGATTCACATGGCAATAATAATGATGGTATCCAACAGTAACACACATGTACTGTATACCAGGTAGGGTACTGACACTTTACTTGCATTATCTCATTTAATTATTTTGGAATTGGGCACCTAGCTGGCAGTGGCTTAGGAAATCAGTCAGGCCATTCAATTCCAGAATCTGGGTGTTTGGGCAGTGGACTTCACAGCCTTCTGTCTCCATTGTTACTGACAAAAACACAACAAAAATCATTCTCCTCCAAGTCATTCATTAGCTGGCTATTCCTCCTGTGCAGATAGAGGAGTGTTTTAGAGAAGTACCTTTGGGAACTTCCCTTTCATTTGAGGAAGTAAAAGATTAAAGGGCTGAAAAGTGTTATAAAAAGCGATAACTTAATTGAAAATTATTTTTCATTTCCCTCCCTGATGTTTTAAAAATTGGTACTATCTTTCCTATATGCTGAAATTTAGACCTTTGATGGATTTTTATTACTCCTTTATTTTTAGTTTGTCCAAGATTGTTAATGAAAAAGATGTTTATGATATTGAAAATTTAAAAATAGATAAGCCTATCTTTTCTAGCAGACAGCATTTCAATATATGGGGTAAGGTTAAGTGGCTCACATGAGAAAACTGTAAATTCTGAGAGAGGAGAAATGTGTAAGCAGTCTTCAAAATATCTTTCTCATTTATTCCCCCAAACATTTGTTGAGTGCCCACTGAATGCCAGATAATGTGATAAGCATTAAGACCTATCAGTTTTAGGTTAATTGCTCCTCTTAACTCTTCCCCCAAACCATTATACTTTCCCCAAACTGTTGTTTTAATTTTCTGATGATTTGTCTTATTTCCCGCTAGACATCATGATTGTTCAATAGACAATCACAAGTGCCTAATAGTATATGTAACGCCTGAATACACAGTGAAACCTGGATTTTCCTATCTCCATTGTAGTTGGGTTTGAGCATGTGTCTGAGAAATGGTCAATGTAATATAAGCAGACAGAATAGGTGACTCTTCCAGGACTGGCATACAAACCTTCCACTCATGATCCTTTCTTTTTCCCCATCCATAAACTAAATGTAGAGGACTCTGAAGACCTCAAGGAGAGCATACCTATAAAATGGAAAGAGCTTTGGTCCTTGAATGGAACATAGCCACCCCTCCCTCTCATCAACCCTCACTGGAGTGGAAAGGAAGAGAAAATAATAATTTTCTGTTGTGTTAAGCCAGAGTTTTCCATGTTTATATGTTGCAGAAGCTGGTTTTCTGCATGTTAACAAATACAGAGAAATGAATGAGCATGCCTGTCATCAAGGGGTTCTCAGATTAATTTTCCAGCTTTAGAAATATCTTTATCTTGCCTTTTGGAAGAGCCTTTTTGGAATCATTGGGTAGTTGAAAAATATGAAAGATATTTTTATGACAGTTGCATAAAATGCAACTCGGAGGAGCTATGTGGGAGCTATGTGGGAGTGTTATGTTGGGAATCTGAAAATCATTTGCCTGCATGTATGTAAGATAAATCAGTCCCAAAGGGTATAAAAATAAAAGACAAAATTCAAGTTCCTCAGGGAACTTGCAGTCTGGTGGGAAGGAGAAGCTTAGTAGAAACTTACAACTCTGTCTCAAGACTCCTGGAGCAATTCTCTCTCTTCTCTCAGAACTTTCTCCCAGTCTTGCCTGGGGCTTTATCATCTATACGTTAACAGCTTTCAGTGTATGTCTCTGCCCCAGAACACTTCCTCCAAGATCCAGGGAAATCTACCCAATTGCTTACCTGACATCTCAGTGGGATGTGTCAACAACATCTCCAAGTCAGCATGTCCAAAAATGAACTCAAACTTGGCCCTCAGCAGAGCTGGTTTTCCTCTGGTATTCTCAGCACAAGAAGTGGTGCCACCATTCCCGCAACACAGTTGTGCAAGTCTCAAGTTTGTGAGTCATTCTCGACACCCTCCTTTTCCTCATTCCTTATCTCATCTCAACCGTGGAATCCTGTCAATTTGACCTTCTTGATATTCCCCCAGTCCTTCAGTACTCTCCATCTTGGCTCCATTTTATTCCAAGCACATGGCAAATGCTACCAAACTAGCTACCCCATATATGTTCCAATATATCTCTTATCTATAGCCCACATTGCATCTGGAATGACATTTTTAAAATAGAGACATGGTTATGTATTCTCTTAATTAAATGCCCTTTGATGACATCCCATTTTCCATAGGGGAAAATAAAATCCTTAACAATCCCAGTGTCCTTGAATTTTCTGGCCTCCATCTACCTCACCACCACCATCTCACACTGGTCTCTCTCCATGGCTCCATCACCCTGGCCTGTCCTTGCCATATTAAGGTGTTCCCTCACTTGGAATATTCTACTTGTTCTGTTCTGTCTGCACATAAACATCATACCCAAAGGAATCTGGCCCTGCACTTCTGCTGTACATCAAGTTCCTTTTCCTCTTCTTCCACAGTAACTTACAATTGCAATTAAATATATAATTATAATTAGTTATTTAATTGTGGTCTCCCCTGTTCAACCACATGCTCTTTGAGAACAGAGAGAAGGTCTGTTTGTTGTATGGGGTTTGGCACAAGAAAGATACTCAGACAGTATGTGCTTAATTAATTAAACATATGATGCAATATGGACATTTCAGAAATAGAACTAACCATAGTAGGGGCATCAGAGATGCCTTCCCTGGGCTTCTTTAGGAAGGATCAGTAAAACTTGGCCAATAAAAGATGATGACTAAGATCTTCTGGGAAGATAGACCTGAGGCACTTGCTGTACATCAGGCACAGTGTAAGCATTTACATGCCCTTCTCCATTTTACATTTGAAGAAGCTGAAGTACAAGGAAATTGAAGAATTGCCCAGAGTTACAGAGCCAGGATTTATTCGACTTCAGAGGCCCTGGGCTATTACAAGTGTAGGCCTTTCTTGGTGGAAAAGCTTCAGAATTTGAAAAACAGTTATAGCCCATAAAAATCAGCAGAACCACATCTCTCGTTCCAGGCCCTGTCCTAAAAGATGCCAGAAACAGATTGATAATCATTGGACCTGTGGCAGACTAAGGATTGGAGATAGTTGCCTTTGCAGTATATGGTGATATGGCCTGAATGAGGGTGCCCTGCACTGGGTACGTGTGGATGGCTCAGGTGAACCACAGTATGACTGGCCTGCTGGGAAGAGAGGCTCTACTCACAAGACAGGCAGGTGAGTGATGGTTCTCTGTCCCTGGAGCGAGGGTAATGGAGGTAAGGGGCAGACTCAGCTTGTAAATTCTCATCACCAAAGTGACCTGATGGGTGGGGGTGTGGCGTATGGGGGAGACACCTGGGTGGTTCAGTCGGTTAGGCTTACAACTCTGGATTTCGGCTCAGGTCATGATCTCACCATCGCAAGATTGAGCCCCAGCCTGCTTGAGAGTCTCTCTTTCCCTCTCTTTGACCTTCCCCCACTTGCACACTTGTGCACCTGTGTGCGTGCTTTCTCTCAAAATAAATAAACTTTAAAAAGAAGTAAGTGACCTCAAAAAAAAAAAAAGGAAAAAGAAAAAAAGAAAGTGTTCTCAAGAAAAATCACTCTGAAAAGCATTTACCAGGCAGGAAGTCTCTGTGAAAGGAACAGGGTCTTCTTCTAGGAAAGGGGACTGAGTGAGGAAGAGCAGCTCTCCTTGGGAATAAGAAAGCAAGGTAAGAAGTGGAAATGACCACAGCTCTGCTTCACTTTCGCTCTTCCCTTTGGTTTATTTCCTGGGCAGATATTTTGGAGTCTCAAGAGGTTGGGAGAGACGGTCCATCCGGTGCTCACCCGGCTATTGCTTAAGCACTATCTGCACCTCCTGTGACTTCCTGTGCTCCGTTTACCAAGTTCAGGGGCCTTTGTAGTTCGTGTAGATTGCTCTAGCAGCTCTAAGTTTTCTACTGTTTTCCTGACACACGGGACAGTGATTCCTTAAGCCAGTGTTCTCCCCTCCACCTCCACAAGTTAAATAACTCCTGTCAGCCACTATGGATTTTCAGGATGTCAGGGGAGGAGATTTGACTTTAACTGTCCATGAGATTGTATCAGTCCTTTCTGAAACACTGGCCTGGCAGTGTGTGGGTAATGATCCAGTTACAGTATTATTGGATATGGTTTTAACACAAAGCTCTTGAAAGACATTTGGGAAAGACTGTTTCTGTGAAGCTCAACTGGAAATAAAGCAGAGTTCACTCCTCCCATGGCTTTGTTCACTCCTAGGTCATTAAACATTCTGTTACTTTAAAGGATGTCTTTTCTGTTTGTTTGTTTGTTCTATTCCTATAGGCAACATACCAAAAAATATAAGAGAAATGAATCACGTTTTCCCATAACTTAGAGCCCTATACTGGAATCCATGGAGAAGGGAAAGATTTATTGAAATAGGTTGTTCTGTTACAGCAAATTGGTTCTCTCACTGATTCAGGCCCAGCA
>NW_027532833.1:109841-131624 GCF_008692635.1 Crocuta crocuta
GCCTAAACTGTTGGGATTACTTGGTACTTGAAAACTGTAGTGTTAAAATATCTCTTATTTCTCCTCATGAGCCACACGTTGTCTAAGGACGCTTGTCACTCTGTGTATCCATTTCATGTCAAATACGTTAAAGTAGATTATGGTTTTTAAAAGCCTCCCTTCTAAGTGATGGGGGCAATTCAATTCAGAGTAATCATGTGCCAGAGAAATGGTTCTAACTCAATTCCTTTCTAGAAGATGGAGCACAGAGAGTTTATAAGTTTTGAGCTGCCGTGAAAAATCAGGAATATAATTCATGCTCTATAGAAAGCAGGCTGGGGGCGACTGGGTGGCTCGGTGCATCGAGTGTCTGACTTTTGGCTCAGGTCATGATCTCACAGTTCGTGGGATTCAGCCCTGTGTTGAGCCTCCCATCAGGCTCCTCACTGAATGTGGAGCCTGCTTAAGATTTTCTCTCTCTCTCTCTCTCTATCTCTATCTCTCCCTCTCCCCCTCTCCCTCTCCCTCTCCCCAGCTCATGCTCTCTCTCTCTAAAAAAAAATTAAAATTAAAAAAAAAACTAAAAAGAAATCAGCAAACTGCAGCTTCTTTAAAAAAAAAAAAAAAGAAAGAAAGCAGTGTTGCCTTGACTTTCCTAGACTAGTTTTCTCCTGACTTACTGAATTGCCTACATCTCTGTTTTACCTTTTATGGAGAACAGAGCCCAGGCAAAGTCTAATATTCTGGCATATCTGAATGTGCCACCCCGATATCACTTACATGGCAGAGAGGGGGAAGATGTAGAGGAAATGGAACATGGGTCAGGCTGTCCTCGCTTCACTCCCAGGCTGCTGTCTATGGCTGGCTAGTCAGGGCATGTGCTGCACAAAGGTGCCAAGTCCAGAAATTTGCCTAGAGGAAAGGGTGCCTCTTTTCCACAAACAGGCAACTACAGTTTACTAAGCAAGATGCCAGTGGGGTTTTTTTCAGACCAGAGGGAGGCCTTATTCTAAATCACCCAACAGTACCATATAGACTACTAGGATCTCGCCCAGTTTTTTACACCAGACCAGCAATCCCACCATCTAGTAGGTTACAGAACACACAACCCTAACTTCTACGTGATGTAAGCTGATGTCTTAGATTCCTTAGAGGCAGAACCTGAGACTGAGAGTAACCACCTGTCCCTCTTTGCCCTGGACCAAGGGATTGCCTGTGATGTGGGACTTTCAGCACTGATACTGGGAAAGTCCTGGGCAAATCAGGATGATTTGGCCACCTTATCAAGTGATATATTGAGGGGGTATCTTTAGGCAAAAGGAGGTGGGAGGAGCAGCATAGGGCTAGGGAAGAAAGCTAAGAAAGAAAATAGCCTCAGCTGGAGAATTGTTTCAACCTGGTCTGTGGGGGATTCTGAGGGAAGAGTTGGTTGGTTCCACCTTGAGGCAAGAGAGACAATTTCTTTAACTTTTGTCAGTGAGTCCTTGGCCAGTGGTTGTGCCTGGGGAGTGAAGGATGTGTAACTTCCTGAGTGAGACAGCCCCCCACCCGTAGGCAAAGAGCAATGAGGGCAATTCTGCAGAGAAGGGGGCAGCTGTGGGCCATTTGAGTGAACACTCAGAGTGGCTAGGGAATGGGTGTTGCAGCCCAGGGAAAGCAATGTGTGGGGCCCAGCATGTACTATACCCTGTTATTCACACCTACACTGCTTGCCTAACTCTGACTCCAGGGAGCACAATAGAGGATAACACAGCATTCATATCAATTAGTGCCAAAGAGAAAGAATGCTTTGGAAACGCAGATGATCCTTAGGGATCAGATCAGGAATAAGAACATCATTCTTGGGAGCAAAGCCCCCATATCCTTTCATGCAGAAATCATGGTGATATTATCTCCTCCAGGACCATAACTCTCTACAACTGCCCTGTCTCTCCTTGTCTCCACAGATAGTGGGAGCAAGAAGAGTTCATGATGCTCTCCTAGTATCTTGGAAAACCCTGGAAGCAGAAAAATGTCCCTGATAGGGTGGCCAACTCGTTCTGGTTTTCTTGGGAGTTTTCCAGTTTTAGCAAAGACAGTCCCATATCCTGGAAAACCTTTCAATCCTAGGCAAACAAGTACCATTGGTCAGTCTACTTCCCAGAATTTCAACCACGGAATTGTTCACAAAGGAGAGGATTTTCATTCCCCTAGATGGTCTCCAAGGTGGAAAAGTCCACTGATTGCTTTAAAAATCTGGAATCCTTTAGGTATTGTAATACTAATTCATGTTAAATGCCAATAAAACTTCTGGTGTTGGAAGGTAGAGTAAAAAGAAAAAACTACAAATAAATAAGACAAGTGACCTAGGGCAATGAATTCCAAACTGAAATGTCTGGATTCAGTGGAGTACATAAGTGAGAGATCATTGGAAGACTGAGTGGTTGTTGACATGACTGGAGATTCAATTTAGGAATATTAGTCTGCAGGTAGTGTGTAGAACGTAGGAGAACAGAGAAGTCCCAAATTAAATAAAATATGAATTTATTGCTCTTTGGGTGACTTTGTTTAGTAGGTTGACAGGAATATTAGTCAAATCCTGTTTCTCTTGGCCTCACTCTGATCTCATCTTTGGAATTCTAGTTACATTCTAGAAGCTGGGTATGTTTGCATAATATATCACTGGAAGGAAATATGACACATTGCAGGGAATATACATTTTCTATGAAGAGAAGAAGTGAACTGTTGAACAGCAAAATGGCAAGGGAGGTAGTCAATCATATGCCCTTTTCGAAATTTTGAATTTTGAACAATGTGAATGTATTACCAATTCACAAATTAATAATACAATTTAAATTAAATAGTCAAAAACAAAAAAGAAGTTAGGAAGAAGAAAAGACCCAGGATGAACTAAGCCTAGCTGTATTTTAGAATTATGCATTGAATTTTTCAGGCTGAACTGATTGATTCTAACTTAATTCTATTTCTTGATATTAATCAACAAATAACTGATGGATTTGATTTTGTAAGTGATGTAAATATGAAATTACTTGCAGTTACTGTGTTTTTTCTTATGTAAAACAAACAAGAACAACAAATATAAACTAAAACGCATACACCCAGAAGTTAAAATTCAACTTAAGCAGGGTGATATGATGGAAAGCATATGGTTTGGGGTGTGAGTCAACTGGGTTTAAACCCTAACTGGGGCACCTGGGTGGCTCAGTTGGTTAAGCATCCGACTTTGGCTCAGGCCATGATCTCACGGTTTGTGGGTTTTAGCCCCGTGTTGGGCTCTGTACTGACAGCTAGCTCAGAGCCTGGAGCCTGCTTCAGATTCTATATCTCCCTCTCTCTCTGACCCTCCCGTGCTCACGCTGTTTTTCTCTCTCTCTCAGAAATAAATAAAACATTTAAAAAAATTTAAACCCTAATTGTATCTGTAATAGCTATTAGCTTTTGGGGCAGGTTAGTAAACCTGATTGAGCCCATTTTCTTGTCTGTAAGTGGTAATTATAGCTACCTCAAAGGGCCACCATAAAGATTAAATGAGAATCTATATGTGAAAATTCATGAAAAGAGGAACGTTCTCCTTCCTCTGCCAAAGCATCTATACTATGCAGACGGTGATACATAAATATGAGCTAAGTAATGAAATACATAATTGTGTGATGATATCTAATTTCACATCAATACCATAATACATTATAAAGAACCCTATGTGTACCATAAAGAACTCTATAGTCCTTTCTGGTTCTACCATTTTGTATCAAATACTTAATATTACCAGAAGGAAATATGATACACTGGGGGGAATAAACATTTCCTCTGAAGAGAAGAACTGAATTGTTAAAATGTCCATAGTATCCAAAGCAGTCTAAAGATTCATTGCAGTCCCTATCAGAATCCCAATGCATTTTCACAGAAATAGAACAAACAATCCTAAAATTTGTATAGAACCACAAAAGATCCTGAAAAGCCAAAGCAATCTTAAGAAGGAAGAACAAAGCTGGAGGCATCACACTCTCTGAAGTCAAACTAAATTACAAAGCTGTAGTAATCAAAACAGTATGGTACTGGCATAAAAATAGACACATAGACCAATGGAGCTGAATAGGGAGCCCAAAACTTAACCAATGCATATATGACCAATTATGACAAAGGAGGCAAGAATGTACAGTGGTACATTCTTCAATAATGGTGTTGGGAAAACTGGACAGCCACATGCAAAAAAAATTAACCTAGAACTCTCTTATATACAAATATTAATTCAAAATGGATTAAAGACTTGAATATAAGACCAGAAACAATAAAACTCATAGAAGAAAACATAGGTGGTAATTGTGGCATTGCTTTTGGTGATATTTTTCCTACTGAATGGGAAAACATATTTGCAAATCATACATCTGATAAGGGGTTAATATCCAGAAAATATAAAGAACTCCTACAACTCTATAACAGCAACGAACAATCTGATTAAAAAATGGGTCAGCCTGGGTGGCTCAGTGAGTCAAGCATCTGACTCTTGGTTCAGGTCATGACCTCACGGTTCATGGGATCAAACCCCGAGTCTGGCTCTGCGCTGACAACACGAAGCCTGGTTGGGATTCTCTCTCTCCCTCTCTCTCTCTCTGCACTCCCCCCACACCCACAAAGTAAATAAATAAACTTTAAAAATTATTTTAAATGGGCAGAGGACCTGAATAGACAGTTTTCCAAAGAAGACATCCAGATGGCCAACAAACACGTGAAAAGATGCTAAACATCACTAGTCCTCAGGGAAATGAAAATCAAAACAAGAATGAGATATGATCTCACACCTGTCAAAATGGCTGAGATAAAAAAGACAGGAGATAACAAGTGGTGAAAATGTGATCAAAAGGGAAGCCTTGTGAACTGTTGGTGAAAATATAAATTTGCGTAGCCTCTGTGGAAAACAGTAGGGACGTTTCTCAAAAATCTAAAAGTAGACCTACCACATGATCCAGCAATTCTGCTCCTGGGTATTTATCTGAAGAAAACGAGAACACTAATTCAAAGACATATGCACCCCGATGCTTATTGAAGCATTATTACAATAACCAAGAAACAACCAACGTGGAAGAATGGATAAAACTGATGTGGTATATAGAAACAATGGCATACTACTCATCCATAAAATAGTATGAAATTGTGCTATTTGATAAAACACAAATGAACCTGGAGACTATGATGCTAAGTTAAATAAGAGAAAGTCAAAAATACTGTATGATTTCACTCTATGTGGATTCTAAAAAACAAAACAAATGAGTAACTGAAACAAAACAAAACTCATAGATGCAGAGAACATTTTAGTATTTGCGTAGCCAGAGAAGGGGAGATTGAGTGTAGGCAAAAGGGGAGAAAGTGGTCAAGAAGCAGAAACTTCCAGTCATAAAATAAATAGGTCACAGGAGTGTCATGTACAACATGGTAACTAATAATGACGTATTGCATTTCATGTAATTTTGTATCGTGACAGGGGGATGCTAGACTTCTTGTGGTGATCATTTTACAATATATACAAATATCAAATCATTATGTTGTACGCTTTAAAGTAATAGAATGTTATATATCAATTATTTTATTATACCTGAATAAAACTAAATTAAAATTTGAGGGGTGTTGACCTTGACTATGCTGGTCCTGGATTCTTAACATCCTATGGATTTTGCCACTTTACCTTGTGCAGGGCAGGAAGCAGGGAGGCCCTCACACCCCAGAGTAAAGCGTGAGAAGGGATTGAACAGATCTGGAAGAGCTTCCTTTAACCTTGCTGCATATACTGAATCATTGTTTTGCACAACTGAAACTGATAAAATGTTATATGTCAATTATATCTCAGTTTAAAAAAATGAGACTGATAAATACAAGTATGTGTTTTAAGTGTCATATTTAATTGGTAAAAGGCCTCATACCTTGAAAATCTGAGAAACACTGGAGACCATGAGAAAAAAAGGAACCTATATAAACTAATGTGATTATTGAATTGTGAAAGTAAGAGGAAACTTTTCATATACTCCTCAAAAATATGATAAAGCAATTAAAATTTTTTCTTAGGAATTTGGGGCACCTGGGTGGCTCAGTCGGCTAAGTGTACAACTCTTGATTTTGGCTCAACTCATTATCTCATGGTTTGTGGGTTTGAGTCCACATAGGGCTCTGTGCTGACAGCACTAAGTCTGCTTGGGACTCTCTCTCTTCCTCTCTCTGCCCCTCCCCACTAGAAGGAAGGAAGGAAGGAAGGGAGGGAGGGAGGGAGGGAGATTTGCTAGTCCAGCTTACCAATTTACATATAAGTTTGAACATGAATATTTAGTGTTGCCCTAGTGAATGTGAATGCTTCTAAATTGCATATTGTCTCTGGACCAAGGTCAAGTGGATGTACTTAAGCCTCAAAGAAGAAATTTCCATAAAATTATGAGAAACTGAAGATAGTGTTTTATAATAGAAGCCTGGTGAAACTTAAATGATGGCTTTTAACTTATTCTGGAGAAGGGAAAATACTTCTTGACCACTACAGGAAAAATATGTTTTATTCCTAAAGAATTGGAACATTTATATACTTAAATAGCATTATTCACTTTAATGTTAGAATAATGAGAATGTTTATTTTTAGAAGTGTGTTGTTTAGTCTCCAAATATTTTGAGATTTTCCATCCATGTTTCTATTATTGACTTTGATTTTAATTCCACTGTGGTTTGAGAGCATACTTTGGGTGATTTTATCTTTTAAAATTTGTTAAGTTTACTTTATGGCACAGAATGTGATCGATCTTAGTGAATGTTCCAAGTGAGCTTGAGAAGGACATGTATTCTGTTGTTGGATCAAATATTCTATAAATGTCAATTACATTCAGTTAATTGATGGTGCTGTTCAGTTCAATTATACCCTTACTGATTTTCTAGCTGCTGGATCTGTCAGTTACTGATAGAGGAGTGTTGAAGTCTCTAACTATAATTATGAATTTTTAAATTTTTCCTTGCAGTCTGATCACTTTTTGTCTCATCTATTTTGATACTTTGTTGTTAGACACATACATATTAAGGATCGTTATGTCTTGGAGAATTGACCCCTTTACAGTTACATAATGCCCCTATTTATCTCTGATAAATTTTCTTGCTCTGAAATCTACTTTGTTTGAAATTCACATAGCTATTCCAGATTTCTCTTGATTAGTGTGGGCATTGTAGACCTTTCTCCATCCCTTTCCTTTTAATCTATCTGTGTCTTTATATTTAGAGTGGATTTCTTGGAAACAGCTTCTAGTCAGGCTTTATATTTCTTAGCCATTCTGACAGTCTCTGTCTTTTAACTGGTTTATTTATACCATTGACATTTAAAATGATTATTGATATAGTTAGTGTAATATCTATCATATTTTAACTATTTTTATTGTCTGTGTGTGTGTGTGTGTGTGAGAGTTCCACTTTTTTCCTGCATTCTTGGGTTTTGAGTATTTTATATGACCCAATTTCTCTCTTCTCATACCATATCAACTATACTTTATGAATTTTTTAGTGTTTAGCCCTGGAGTTTGCAGTATCCATTTATAACTAATCTAATACACTTTCAAATAACACTATTTCACTTGATGGTAGTACAGATACTTTATAACAGAGCATACTCAGTGTCTCCGTCCTGTCCCTTATTACATTGCTGTTGTTCATTTCACTTATGCATAAGCTATACTCACCATATACATTGTTCTTGTTATTGTTTTGAACACAGTATTAACTGTTAGATAAATTAGACTAAGAAAATTAAAGATTTTATTTTGCTTTCATATATTCCTTTCTGTATTTAGATCTATGTCTCTGACCCATATAATTTTCCATACACAAAAATAGATTCAAAATGGATGAAAGACCTAAATGTGAGACAGGAAACCAATCAAAATCCTAGAGGAGAATGCAGGCAGCAACCTCTTTAACGTCAGCCTGTCAGCCTTAGCAACTACTCACTAGACGTGTCTCCTGAGGCAAGGGAAACAAGAGTAAACATGAACTAATGGGACTTCATCAAGATCATAAACTTCTGCACAACAAAGGAGACAATCAACAAAACTAAAAGCAACCTTCAGAGTGGGAGAAGATATTTGCAAATAACATGTCTGGTAAAAGATTTGTATCCAAAATATATAAAGAACTGATAAAACTCAACACCTAAAAAAACAAATAATCCAGTTAAGAAATGGGCAGAGGACATGGATAGACATTTTTCCAAAAAAGATATATAGATGACTAATAGACACATGAAAAGGTACTTTCATCAGAGAAATACAAATCAAAACTACAATGAGATACTACCTCACACCTGTAAGATGGCTAAAAATTAACTCAGAAAACAACAGATGTTGGCGAGGATCAGGAGAAAGGGAACCCTCTTACACTGTTGGTGGGAATGCAAATTGGTGCAGCCACTCTGGAAAACAGTATGGACGTTCCTCAAAAAGTCACAAATAGGATTACCCTATGATATAGCAATTGCACTACTAGACATTTTCCCAAAGGATACAAAAATCCTGATTTTAAGGGGCACATGCAACCTGATGTTTATAGCAGCATTGTCAACAACAGCCAAACTATACAGAGAACCCAAATTTCCATTGACTGATGAATGTAAAAAGAAGTTGTGATGTGTATATATGATGGAATATTACTGAGCCATCAAAAAGAATGAAATCTTTCCATTTTGCAACAACATGAATGGAGCTAGAGTGTATTATGCTAAGCAAAATAAGTCAGAGAAAGAAAATTCCATATGATTTCACTCATATGTGGAATTTAAGAAACAAAACAGATGAACATAGGGGAAAGAAAAAAATAGAGAGGAAAACCATAATAGAGACTCTTAACTATAGAGAACAAACTAAGGAGGGCACTTGTGTTGAGCACTGAGTGTTTTATGTAAGTACTAAATCACTAAATTCTGCTGAAATTAGTATTACACTATCTGTTAACTAAGTAAATTTTAAATAAAACTTGAAACCTAAAAAAAATATGAAATCAAGGGGTCATCAGAGCTGGTTGCTTCTAAGGCTTCTAGATGACCGTCTTCTTTTTGTATCTTCACATACTCTTCCCTCTATACATGTCTGTGTCCTGATTTTCTCTTCTTATAAGGATACCAGTTGTATTCGTTTAGTGCCCACTCTATTGACCTCATTGTAACTTAGTTACTGCTTTAAAGATCTTATTTCCAAATACATTCACTTTCTGGGGTATTAGGGGTTAGAACTTTGACATATGAATTTTGGAGGGACACAATCCAGCATATCACACACTTATTTTATATTTCCAGTCTGATATTTGAAAGTCTCTACCATATCAGAGTCTGTTTCTGTTGCTTGCTGTGCTCTTCAGATTTTGGTTTTGCTTATTAGCATGCTTGTAATTTTTTATTGAAAGGTAGACATGATGTATTGAGTAAAAGAAACTGAGGTATATAGGCCTTTAGTGTGAGGTTTTGTATGTATCTGGCTAGGAGTTAGGCTGTTTACTATTTGCTATAGCTGTGTAGTCAGGAACTAAAATGTCTTCTAGTGTTCTGGGTTTTGTGCCCATATTATCTTTATGTTTCTTAGAGATTCCTTCTTAAATTAGGTCTGAGGCTTGTAGTTCATTCAACTGTAAGCCCCTGTTGTTATACAGAGGCCAGACTGATGTGGTGTTAAAATGTGGGAAGGGGAAACATTCTATAATTTTATGATTAGTGTTCAATCTTCGGTGAGCCTGTGACTTTCAAAAGTGATTCTCAGCCTTCTCTTTCTCCTTAGGTGAGACAGAAAAGCTAGAGGGAACTGAAGTTGGGTATTTCCCTTCCCCTAGATCAGTTAGATCATGGTAAAATGTAAGTGGGTTAGACTCTGGTAAAATAGTTTCCCTTGAGGGCTGGCTCTTGTTAATGAGAACAGAATACTCTGGGCTCATTTCAAAGTCATTACTCCCATACCCTCACCACCACCTGTAGCATAAGGGGATTTTACTATGATCTTCACCTTGAGATCCTATCAGGCTCCTAGAGGTAATAATCATAAAAGCATGGAGGTCCCTATTAGACTGGGCCCCAGGCATTTTACCTCTCGATCTTGCCCACAGTCAATCTCTATCCATTAGATATTCTTTCAGTAGGAGCACTTAACAACTACCAAGTTCATGTAAGAGCTTCTGTTCATGCTAAACTGTGATTCTCTTTAGCCTGCCTGTTTTTAGTTTCCAGGCCAACAGTTTGCCCTGTGACCTCATCTCTCTAATGGATCTCAGAAGAGCTGTAGAGTTTTAGTATATTTACAAGCAGTTTTCCGGTTGTGAAGATAGAAGTGAGGACTTCTAAGCTCTTGATATGTTGGGCTAAAAACCAGAAATAAAAAATGTTTATTCTTGAAAATTAAGAAAAATAAGCAAAGAACAAAGTCATGCCGTAATTTCATTACCCTGAGATACAAACTTAGAATATTTTTCTACCTGTATATTTGTTTTATGTAATATTTTAAACATACAGAGAAGAGAATACTACAGTTAACCTTCACTCTTGTTCACTGTTTGCTCCAGTGTTTTCTCGGTCTTTTCTTTTTAAGAAATACAGTGTAATAAGAGTTGATACCTTGAGTGCACACTTCTCAATTCAGTTCTTTCTTCTCACTCCATAGAAATAATCATCATCCAGATTTTAATCTGTAATTTTTCTTATACTCCTTTTGTTCTTTTTTTTTAAATAGTATAGCATGCTATTAAACATTCTGTAAACAGAATCATATTGTATGGAACCTTCTATAGGTTGCTATTCTCAATCAACATTTTGCTTTGATGATTTATTCATGTTGAAACATGTACATCTCGTTCATTTGTTTTAATTATTTCTGACTCTTATACTATATGGCCTTACCAACTTTGCTCATGTCTTCTCTTGTTAATGGACATCTAGGTTCCTTCCCATTTGTGCCCTTACAGGCAATGCTGCAATGACCATTCTTATATGTGTCTCTATGGACATATGCGAGTTTCACCTTAGTCTGTAGGATGTAGATTACAAGAGCACAGGCCTCAATGGCGGCACTACCTCAGTTCACACTTTGACCTTAATACTTAGCAGTACTGTAATCACAGTCAGCCTATATGTTGGAGCCCTATTACCTAGTGGCTAGAATGCCAAGCTGAGGATTTTCTACTTAATGGAATAGGCAATGAGGAATCACTGGGGATTTCAAGCAGGGAGTAAGGATACCAGACTGACAGTGAGACTTACCTGGAAACACTGTAAACCATGGATTGACCTTGAAAGTTGAGAAATTGGGAAGCCAGCCCTTTCCACCAGTACTTCTGGATGTGTTACCTGTCTAAGTTCTCAAACCATGAACTGTTTCAAATCAGGTGAAATTCTGAAGGAAACAATCTGAGTAAGTAAAATAAGATTCTTATTTTCTGTTTATTTTCAACCTGACGGTGATCCTTTTTTTCTTAATTTATCTTCCCCAGTTTTGTTTTCTGGCATCCCAATTTCTGGATCCCATAATGCATCTTCGTCCTCAGTGATGCTTCTTTTCTTTCTTTTTCCTCTTTTCACAGTAGGAGCTGAAATCACTCACACCAAGAGGATTAGACTAGATCAACCCCCCTCAATAATTCATACTTTTAAAACTTCATTTTTTCATGTCAAAGTAATGCATACACATGGAAAATAGTTAATACAGAAGGGATTACAATGATAAGGAACCATCTCTAGGCCTGGCTGGTCACACCCAGCTTCTCCAGGGACCACATCTAACCGTTTTTAGTTCTTTGAAAGTTTATCTTAGTAACTGTAAATGGCTTAACATGCTTATGCATTGACTTCTTGCTTTATCAACCTTAAATTATATTTATTACTACCATATATGAAAAATGTAAATTTTTTAAAAATCTAACTTCAATTCCTCCCCTCTTCTATTTTTTCTTAATTATGCTAACTTTAGCATTTCCTATTGATCGCTTTTATAACTTTAACTAATATCCTTAAAATCCACCTTCCTCATATCTTCCTTCTAATTTATCTAAGTTATATTATTATTTTTTATTGCTTGCTTTTATAGCTTTAAATAATGCATATTAAACTCTATTTCCCATCCTGTCAGCTTTTTTTTTTTCTAGGAGAGAGAGAGAGAGAGACAGCGTGAGCAAGGGAGGGTCAGAGAGAGAGGGAGTCACAGACCGAAACAGACTCCAGGCTCTGAGCTGGCAGTCAGCACAGAGCCCGACGCGGGGCTCGAACCCACAAACCGCGAGATCATGACCTAAGCGAAAGTCGGATGCTTAGCCGACTAAGCCACCCAGGCGCCCCCCATCCTATCAGCTTTTAACTGTGACCACTCTACTATCCACCTTGTGAGATGCAGATACCCCTCTTTTTACATCTTTCTTTCCATGTCTCACCTGTTATCCATTTCCCTTTATTTTACATTGCCAAGGTTCCTAAAGTTTTCATTCCAATCTGCATTCATATTTATGTATTTCATGATTTATCTAAAGATTATAAAAGATAAACATTATTATAATGATGAAAACATTATTCACTCTTGCAATAACTAGTTTTTACTTTTCCGGGGATTGAATGTCATCCACCCTGGCCCTCTTAAAGGGAAATGTTCCTATTAGCAAGGTAAACTGTAGTCTTGTTTCTTATAGTTCATCAATTGCTTCAAATAAGATCATAATTTTATTTAGCTTCCTACTAGATTGGCTAAAATTAAAAAGCCTAATAATACCAAGTGCTATGAAGGATGTGAAGCAACTAGAATTCTCAAACCTGCTGGTGAGGGTGTTAATTGGTACAACCACTTTGGAAACCAGTTTAGCAATATCTGTGAAAGCTAAGCATATACATACCCTATGATCCAAGTCCACTCCCCTCACGTATACACCCCAAAGAAATGCGAACATATATCACTATGGACATGTGCAGGAATGACCATAGCAGCACTATTTATATTAGCTAAATCTGGAAGCAATTCAAATACCTAGTAACAGTAGAATAGTTTAACAAATTCATACAGTAAAATACTATACAGCAATGAGAATGTGTTGCCATGAGCAATACATGAATTATGGTATTGAATAAAAGAAGGAAGACCCAAAAGGGTAATATGCTATATGGCTGATTTGTATAGAATTAAAATACAAGAAGAAATACTCTGTAGAGTGTTCGAAGTCAGCATTGGGGTTACCCTTAGGGAAGCAGGTAGTGACCAGGATCACAAGAATAATGTTGGGGTGCTGAGAATATTCACTTTCTTCATATTGATGGTGTTTGCGTGAATGTGTTCACTTTGTGAAAATTCATCAAGCAGAACATCTACAAATTGTGGACTTTGTTATGCACATTATACTTTTATTTTAAAAATTAATATTAGTTTTTAGTGGTTGAATGAAAATGGCTTATTTTCATTGGGCTCAGAAATAACTTTTTAAAATTAAACCCCACATTTTATTTGTGTCTTCATATTTCTATTTTCTGCGGTTTCCTACCATGAAAATTAACTTATTTTATTACCATAAAATGTTAGTTTATCAATTCCAAAAAAATTGAGTCCATATCACACTTCTCAGACTTAAACCATGTTATTATGCAATTTGTAGTGGATTGAATTATATTCCCCCAAAAGATACATCTGCCCTAATCTTCAGTACCTGTGAATATAACCTTACTTGGAAATAGAGTCCTTGCTGATGTAATTAGGGATCTCAAGAAGAGGCCATCCTGGATTTAGAGCCTGCTCTCAAATCCAGTGAGTGGTCACCTTTATTTGAAAAAGATGAGAGAGATTTAAGACTTAGAGAGACATGCGGAAGAAAATCATGTGTAGACTGAGGTAGACATGGAAGTGATGTTTCTATAAGCTGGAGAACACTGAGGATCGTCAATGCCCCCAGAAGCTGCGAGGGAGGCCTGGAACAGATTCTTGTTCAGAGCCTCCAGAAGGAACCAGCCTTGTTGACACTTTGATTTCAGACTTTGAACCTCCAGCACTGTGAATCAGTTTCTGCTGCCTTAATCCACCAAGGTAGTAGTAATTTGTTTGAGTGGCCTTAGGAAACTAATACACCATCCCTCCTCTTACACACATTCAGACAAAGGTGCACTTACAGTAATGGCCTATTTCCTTCTCAGTGGTTCCCAGTTGAGTGCTAAACTTGCAATTACATGATGTCACCAGATTTTTATTGTTTTTTTAATACTTAAAGTGCCCATGGTGATTGGGAAAGTTTGTTCCACCTCTCTTCGGTCCCAGTTTTCCATAGCCCTACAGACTGCATCAAGCTAGCAGTTTTTCAAAAAACAGCTGTAGGCATCTCAACTTTCCCATCCCATGATACATTTCATCATTTTGTTTTTCATGGCAGTTGATCAGGCAAAAGAACAGACTATATCTCTTCTTGTAATTTGTTTTTTACTTAGAGTCCTAATTAGCATAAAGGGAGTTGAAGAGTAATTTCTATGTGGAATACTTATTACCAAGGTTAGGAGACACTATGCTTAACATTTAATTGGTTTATAGTGTTGTGAAGCTAGTCTTCAAGGTCATAAAAATCTTAAGAACACAAAAAGAAAATGCTAACAGCTGTTTTAAAAACATCAAAGTTGCATTTTCTTCTTGAGCAATGAGGAGTTCCTTGCCTAAAACACCAAGTTTAATATATCTTTAAGTGTTCTTTTGAGTAATAGAAGTAAACGTGACCCTGCTGTAAGAACAAATGAGGTGACTGCAAATGTGACATCTTTTGATTCCCCAGCATTCCCCCAACCCATGCATGAACCAATCTGCCAGTCATTCAGCTTATACTGACAAGGAAGCAAGATCCACTCTGGGGTCTGCCACAGTCTCATGGTCTCACCTCACGCAAGAATGTGGTAGTACAGGGCTTCACTGCGAATGAAAGTAATTGGCTTATGGGTGAGCCCTATTGAGTGGACTAACACCATACTGTCTCCTAACTTTTCCTAACCTCCCATCCACCACAGTTTTTTATACAGAAGCCAGAATGACCACTAAAACATTTATTTATTTATTTATTTATTTATTTATTTATTCTCTGCTTTTAAAAAAATGTTTATTTTTCAGAGAGAAAGTGAATGTGAGTTGGTCTCGGGGGAGGGAAGAAGGGGAGAGAGAGAAAGAGACAGAGAATCCCAAGCAGGCTCCACGCCATCAGTACAGAGCCTGATGCAGGGTTCATGCTCACAAAGAATCTTGAGATCATGACCTGAGTGAAAATCAAAAGTTGGACACTAAACCAAGTGAGCCACCAGGCACTTCACCACTTAAGCATTTAAATGAGATGTTCTGCTCCCTCACAAAACTCTCTAAGGGCTTTCTGCTACCTTTAAAATAAAATCCAAATACATTACATGATCCAATTCCTGTCTACACAGTATTATTTCCAGCTTAGCATTTGCCATTCCTTCTGCTTGCAGTCTTCTGCCCACAGATTTTCCCATTGCTGGATTTTTCTCACCAGTCAGAATTCAACTTAGTGGTTACAGATTACAAGGAGCTTTCAGAAGACGTGCCCCATCCACATGGCCAGTCTGTCTATATAGCATAGCTCAGTTTTATTATGTCTGAAATTATTAATCATTTATTTGTGAACTCAATCTGCATCTCCATCATTTTCACCCTAAACAGATTGTGAACTTCATTAAAACAGAGACCTTTTCCGGGGCGCCTGGGTGGCTTAGTCGGTTAAGCGTCCGACTTTCGCTCAGGTCATGATCTCACGGNATTATCCTTCACTTATCACCAATAACTCATGTCCTCTTAAAAAGATATTCTTGTATGTAATTATATATTTCACTCTATGACTATTCTATTCATTGTGGTTAAGTAACAAATTACCCCCAAACTTAGTGGTTTAAAACAGCAAATATTTGTCATAGTTTCTGTGGGTCAAGAAACTAGGAATGGCTTAGCTGAGTGCTCTGGGCTCAGGGACTCTCAGGCTGTAATCGAGAAATTGTCCAGGGCCCCAATCATCTCAAGGCTCCTAAAGGGAAGTATATGTTTTTGAACACACTATGGTTACTGGAAGGATTCAGCTTCTTACAGCAGTCATAATGAAGGCTGAATCAGACTGGCTATGGGCCTTCCCTTATAGCCATTCCTAACATGGCACTTTGCTTCATCAGAGGGAGAAAACGAGAGAGCTCAAGAGACCCTATGCAACCCAGAAACTAAATCATTTTGTAGCCAAATCTTGGAAATGACATACCATGACTTTTGCAGTATCTTATTTGTTGGAATTGAGTCACTAGGTACAGCCCAAATTGAAGGGAAAGGTATTTCTCTTGAGTACTAGGAAACTAGGATTGTTGGAAACCTTTTAAGAGGCCACCTACCACAGCAAATACCTCCATATTTGTATAAATTGCCTGTCCTCTCACTCTGTCTTGTTTTCTTAGAATTTTCTACTCTTGAGGACCAAAGCTGTGGTCATCATGTCCACTTTTGGTCACTTACCAGTTATTTTTTTTTTTATAAATAGTTTATTGTCAAGTTGGTTTCCATATAACACCCAGTGCTCATCCCGACAAGTGCCCTCCTCCATGCCCATCTCCCCCCGCCCCCCAACATACCCATCAGTCCTCAGTTTGTTCTCAGCATTCAAGAGTCTCTCATGGTTTGCCTCCCTCCCTCTCCCCCACTATTTTTCCCCTTTTCCTCCCCCATGGTCCTCCGTTAGGTTCCTCCTAATCCACCTATATGTGCAAACATATGGTATCTGTCCTTCTCTGCAGTTATTCTTGACAACTTAACAATTTTGAGTGGAAAGTTTCAGTTTAAGATGCATAGGCATCTAGAGTTCTCTGATTTGCTCATTTTAGCCACTCTGACTGGCGTGAGGTGGTATCTCAGTGTGGTAGAATTCCCCAGGGAAACCATCAGGTCCAGGGCTCTTATTTGTTGGGAGCTTNTGCAATAAAAAAAAAAAATATGGGTACCAGAACTGTAGGTACCAAGGAGTGGGTATCATTAGAAGAGAAATATACAGGAGCACCTGGATGGCCCATTCAGTTAAGCGTCCAACTTCAGCTCAGGTCATGATCTCGCGGTTTGTGTGTTCAGGCCCTGCATCCAGCTCTGTGCTGACAGCTCAGAGTCTTGGGCCTGCTTCAGATTCTGTGTCTCCTTCTTTCTGTGTCCCTCACCCACTTGCCCTCTGTCTGTCTCTCTTTCTCAAAAATAAATAAACATTTAAAAAAATTTAAAAAAAGAAGATAAATATTCTTTCTTTCAAGAAGTATTTATTGAATGACTCTGTGCTAGGCACTGTTCTAGATGCTGAGATATGTCAGTGTACAAAACTGGAAAAATAAAGCTTGCTTTCATGAACCTTTCTAAAGTAATGTAGAGGGCAGGCAATATACAAGACATAAATAAAAATACACAGTTGTTAGTGCTAAGTGCTAAGGAGAGTGAGAGGGGATATAAGGTACCCGATTGGAAGGGGTTGACGGTTAAGCTACTTTAGACCACCATCCTCTCAATCCAGCACTTTATTTCCCCTTTAGTATTTTTTTTTTTTTGAGAGAGAGAGAGAGAGAGAGAGAGGAAACATGCACTTGAGCAGGGGAGGGGCAAAGGGAGGGAGAGAGAGAGAAAGAATCTTTTTTTTTTTTCTTAAATAGTTTATTGTCAAGTTGGTTTCCATATAACACCCAGTGTTCATCCCAACAAGTGCCCTCCATGCCCATCACCCCCCTTCCTCTCTCCCTTACCCCATCAGCCCTCAGTTTGTTCTCAGCATGCAAGAGTCAAGAGAGAGAGAGAGAAAGAAAGAGAGAAAATCTTAAACAGGCTCCATGCTCAACCCAGAGCCTGATTCCACAATGCTGGGATCATGACCTGAGCCAAAGTCAAGTCAGGCACTCAACCGATGGAGCCACCAAGGTGCCCCATATCCCTTCTCATTCTCCTTAACACTTAGCGCTGTAACTTCCCTGAGAAGATGCCCTTTAAACAAAGACCCAAAGGATGACCTACAGATATCTGTGGGAAATCATCCAGGTAGGTCAAATAACAGGGGCAAAGGGGAGATCATGACCAATGTATGACAGGAAATTAAAAAGTTCAATGTGTCTGAAATGAATGAATAAGGGAAAGTATGGAAGGAAATGAGGTTGGAAAAGAGGACCAGATCATACAAGGCCTTGGAGACCATTGTTAGAACTTTGATTTTTCCTGTGAGTGATGTGGGGAGCATTTTGGAGGATTATGAGCACACCAGTGGTTATGATCTGTTGTAATATGCTAACAGGGTCATGTTGGCTGCCATGATGAGAGAGCAGTCTAAAGGCAACTTGAGAAGAAAGAGACACACCCTTTATGTGGCTATTGCAATATGCTGGATAAGAGATTTTGGGCACTCCAACTAGAGTAGTAACATTGGGGGTGAGGGAGAAGTGATCAAATCCTGGATGTATTTTGAGAGCAAAGTTGAGAGGATCTATTGGGTGATAGATGGTAGAAAGGGAAGTCATGTGTGACTCCAAGGTCTTTGGCCTGGACCAACAAAGAATGAAGGTGCCATAAACTGTGATGGAGGAGTCAGTCCATGGGAGGAGCAAGTTTAGGGGGAGAATATCTGGGGACCAATTTTACACATGTTACATTTAAAAAGCCTTTCTAGACATCTGAATGCAAGTGTTGAGCAGGCAATATTCTGGAGTTAGAAAAGAGGTTCAGTCTGGAGATAGATATTAGCAAGGACTTAGCATATAGTAGGTATCCAAAGCAGAAAGAATGGATGAGATCACCTAAGGAACCCAGAAAAGACAGGTGATGAAAATAAAAACATCAGAGTCAAAAGCATGATCCTCGAATCCACACTGTGCTCAAACTAGGTCCAATTACTAGGAGTGTGATAGGGATTTCCTGCTGAGGAGATGATTCAGTGCTCACATGAGGGTCTTGCTTGAGATTTCTTCTAACCAGGACTAACATGAGTCAAATCAGATGTTCCTCCTGCGTTCAATCTGGCAAGCCTCAAGGCAGGCTCCGCTCCACAGCTGGGATTCAAGAAAGCCCATGATTTCTTCTGGCTTTGACCTCAGCTTCCTCTGGGTTGGTGCTTTTCACAAATCATTGTGGATAATAATTCCCAGGAGGGCTTGTAGTTTCCTTCCTCCAGAGTCTCATTCTGTAAGTGGGGCTTGAAGTATTCACTCTCAGCAATTATCCTGGGTAAGCTTGATGAGGACATTCTACTTTGAGAAAGCTAGATCACCATAAGAAATACTAAGTATTTTATTACTCTAGGAAGATAAGTTTAAATACTCATGGTGGCTATTGACCTTAGCTTTATAATGATAATGTAGTTACTTCATAAACGCTGTCATAGCTTTTAAGCTTAAAATCATGTATAGTCAGTTAATTAACTGCCTGAAAAATGCATTCAGAAAACACTCCAACTCTATTACTTTTATAAAATTTTTGAAAAGACTACCAAAGCATGATTATTGATTCAGAGAGTTAGGTTTTGAGCACACAAGAAGACATTTCTATCTAAAGACTGATGTGACAGGGACATCTGTGATCACCCACACCCAGTTCTGCTCTCCTTCCGGATGTACACAGGAGTACTACTGCACCTTGGAGGGGCTGTGTCATCAGTTCTGGTCAATGGATTGGGAGCAGAAACATTAGGTGTCACTTCCAGACCAAAATATTTCAGAGTCCACCTTCGGCCTTCCTTTGCCACAGCCAATTGTGGAGGAGGTATCACGCTGAGTTGATGGATATGGAAGATCAAAGCAGTCTGCGTCTTTGGTCATCTGATGGCAGTGTTTCCGAGTTTGTATTCCCAGCAGACTTTGTGAGTGCAAAATACATTTTGCGTTAAACCGTTGAGATTCTTCTTTGTTTGTTTGTTACTATGGCATAAGCCTATCCTGTCCTGACTCATCATCTGCCAATGTATCATAAGCTATCTATAAAAGTAAAGATCTGGAAGAGATTTGATTATTGTAAGTTTATAACTCTGACTTTCAGACTTCACATCACACACCGAAATGCTTTCCTTGCTATAAAAACAATCAAATCACCTCTCACATAACTGCGCTATGTCTCCCTCATGGCTATAATTTCAAGTTGTCTGCTAAATTGTAACATGAAACTTTGCTGCCTTCATGTTCCAGATTATTCTACTTTGTTAATATTTATATTAGGAAACTGACACAGAATACATCCTGTTTTTCAGACACCGCTCCCCTTAGGAGTCCTCTCCTGTCCTTAGCTCTTCTCCTACCCCTCAATGGGCCCGTTCACCCACTCACCTTCTTTCTCACTTTCCTTTTTACACAGGCCAGACTGGGTGGCTACCCCACATTTCCCTTTGCTGCACCCCGTGCTTCCGGAATATCCTGTGCATACGTCTCACCACATGATACTAAAATTTGCTGCTTCATATTAGGCTTGAGCTCTTTACCCATAGGGACTGTATCTCATTTGTGCCTAGTACATAGCACATTAGAAGGTACTCCATAAATGTTGTTGACCTGCACCTAACTGCTTGAGTCCCACATGTAGAGGCTGTTATGTGGCTCCACAGATAGCATCTGTTTCTTCATCAACCGACTTACACCCCTGGAGGGATTCTCTGGTTCCTCAGGGGTGGCCTTACTCCAGATCTCAGGTAATGCCCAAACTTTCTCTGGGGGTACTCATAGGAAACCCTTATGTTTAAAAGGAATGTTAATAATTATTAAAGACACAAAATAGTAGCTGACTGTTCCATATCAATGTGTCAGAAGAATCATAAAAGCATAGAGGATGTGGCCACTTTTTAAAGTAATCCCTGTATGCAGTGAATACTGGCTGATTTTTAATTCATGAAATTTCCATCATTCATCTTCTGAAAATGAGTTGGGAATCTGGTTTTATAGACATCCTAATTTTATTTGATTAGTTTACAAAGCAAAAGCATGAGTTAATGGTATATTACCATTCCCAAATACTAGAAAGATGTGTTAATGAAATATAATTGTCAACTGTGCCACATGTAAATGGAAACTACATGTGAGAATTTGATATGCTTGCTTGCTCTATAAAACATCTTGAAGAGGCTTTCATGGGCATTTTCCAGCTAAATCAGAGATCTCAACTATGGTCAAGTCAGAGTAACTTGATTTGGCATTACTATCTACCTTTCTGCAAAGTGATTAACATTGCCATTTGAGAGCAGAGAACATTTTTTCCAAACTGTGTTTTATAGAAGACTGGTAAGCTTTGAGATCTTAATAGGATCCTGTGAGCAAAAATTTTGGACATGGTAGCTAAAACAACAGTAAGCAGGTTTTCTCTTTGTAAGACTTCTGCGAGTCTTTCCCATGCCATGTGAACAGGACTGATTTATCCAGTAGGCACGGTGCCTAGGACCCATAATAGTTTTAGGAATACACAAAAATATTTTAATTTCTCTTTTAAAAACTGTTTATTTATTTTGTGAGAGGGGTAGGGCAGAGAGAGAGAGAGGGAGAGGGAGAATCTAAAGCAGGTTCCATGCTCAGCACAGGGCGTGACGTAGGGCTCGAACTCACATACCATGAGATCATGACCTGAGCTGAAATCAAGAGTCAGATGCTCAACTGACTGAGCCACCTGGAAACCCCTTAATTTCTTTCAAAATAAGAAGAAAAAATGAAAATATAATAATGAATATTGAATAATAATGAATCCATCCTGGATTATATTAATCTTTATTTCAATGTAGTCATAAAATATTTTTAATATTTTTTTTTATGGAAGAAGTAGTCCACACAGACAAAAGTGTCTA
>NW_027532833.1:131723-135773 GCF_008692635.1 Crocuta crocuta
GGTGATAATTTTTTAAAAAGTGTGATATGCAGAATTTTCCAGAAGTTACTTGGGCATGGGTATCTTTTTGTTCTGAGTTTCTCAGAGGACCAGGGTTAAGAACAGGTGGAAATATCTATGTGGTGAAATGAATACTGGAACAAAAGTTACAAGACTTGGATTTTAGTGCTGTCTGCTACCAACAACCCATGCATCTTTGAGTAAGCCATGCAACATTCCTGGCCCCCAGATTAAGAAAAAATGGTGGTGTTCAGTTGGATGGCTTATATATGTTTTCTAGCTTAAAGGCAATATTTTTCCCTATTTTGAATATCGTTGCTTGGTTTGCTGATTTTTTAAGTTTATATACGTAGGTTAGAACATGAATTTTGAGTGAAAGTTTATTACTTGAGGCTGAAAGTAAGAAATAAATGTTTTATGCCTGCTTTTGGCCTTAACTAACTTCTCCCAATAAGAATTGGTAGACTTAACTAACATGTACCAAACGTTTGTCTCTCAAACAAGAAAAAGAGTAAAAAAATCTCTACTTACATAGGAAGTGATTAAACTGAAAGTCTTCTCTCCCTATGATGGGGGGTGGTGCTGGGTTGGGGGTGTGGTTGGCCAAGAAGGAAAAGGCAAATATGTCTCAGGTTTTAAGGTTGGGTACGCCTTGGCTATTTGTACTACCAACTTGCTTTTTTACAGGCTGAGTTTTTGGTTATTTGTAGGATAACAGAATGAAAATGCCCCATAGATGGTTCTATACATGAGTCTAAAATTCAGGAGGGAGGCTACATCTGGCGTATTCTATTTGGGATTCTTCAGTGTAGTGGAGTAGAAAAAACAATCCTAGCGAATAAGAGAGTGAGAAGGATAGTGGGCTAAGGATAGAAGGAGGGGGAGAGTCAACTGTAAGGAGTAGTTATACCAGGATGAACTCCCAAAAGGGGGACCAAAAAAACCCCAGAGAAATACAAGAACTAGAAGAGGGTATCATTATAGAAACAGAGCAGAGGATGTTATAATGGAAATGGAGTAGAAAGTTTTAAGACAAAAAGAAAAAGAAAACAGGTACTCCTGTTCATTGCAAGTGAGACCATGAATAACTGCAATTTTCATGGGAGTCACTTTGGCATTGTGCAGCAAAATCCCCAAAATACTTACAGCCTGGAACCTGATAATTCCTTTTATGATTATTTACACTAAAGAAAGGATCCTGGAGCGCCTGGGTGATTTAGTCGGTTAAGCGTCCGACTTTCGCTTAGGTCATGATCTTGCGGTTCGTGGGTTCGGGCCCCACGTCGGGCTCTGTGCTGACTGCCAGCTCAGAGCCTGGAGCCTGTTTCAGAGTCTGTGACTCCCTCTCTTTCTGACCCTCTCCTGCTCATGCTGTCTCTCTCTCTCCTAGAAATAAATAAAACATTAAAAAATTTTTAAAAAAAGAAAGAATCCTAAGGAAATTGTCAAAGTCTTACGTTCAAGGCTGTATATAACACCTTGATTTATAATTAAAAAAAAGATTAAAAATATAGAGCAAATATCCAACAGTAGAAGAATGGGTCATATATGACAATTCATCCAATTTTATAGAATACCATGCAGCAGTTATAAGCATTTTCAAAACATATTTAAGGAGGGGCGCCTGGGTGGCTTAGTCTGTTAAGCGTCCGACTTTCACTTAGGTCATGATCTCGCAGTTCGTGGGTTCGAGCCCCGCGTCGGGCTCTGTGCTGACTGCCAGCTCAGAGCCTGGAGCCTGTTTCAGAGTCTGTTACTCCCTCTTTCTCTGATCCTACCCTGCTCACAGCTGTCTCTCTCTCTCCTAGAAATAAAGAAAACATTAAAAAAAAAAACATATTTAAGGATATGGGAACATATTCACAACATGATGTTCTATGAGAAACAGGTAAAAGCTACTGCGGAGAACTGTGCCTACATATCTATCACTCAAGGTATATGTGTGTACATCAAAATATTAGCGATGGTTATCACCATTTAGTGTTATTACAGGTGAAGTTAATTTTCTTCTTTGTATTTTCCCATATTTTCCAGATATCATATAATTGCTCTGGTCTGAGTGTTGTGTCCTTCCAAAACTCATAAGCTGAAATCATAACCCCGAGAGGAGATGGTACTAGAAGGCAGAGCCTTTGGGAGGTGCTGTGAAGTCTCTAGGGTGAAGCCCTCATGAATGGGATTAGTGCCTTATAAAAGGAGTTCGCAGAGCTCCTTCCCACTTCTGCCCTGTAAGGATCCGATCAGAAGTCTGCTACCTGGAAGAAGGCCTTCGCTGACCTGCTGGCATTTTCATCTCCGACTCCCAGTCTCCAAAACGGTAAGAAATAAATTTCTCTTGTTTATAAGCTACTCAGTCTGTAGCATTTTGTTACAGCAGCCCGATTGAATGGACTAAGACAGTAATGGACAGTAAATCACCAATTTTACAATCAGGAGAAAAGATTACATTTTGAAAGGAGAAAGCAGTTAACAGTGTCAAAGACAGAATGAAATCTGGTTACATAAGACTGGAAAATATATATTCCATTTGGCACTTAGGTCATTATGTATCTTAGAGAAAACAGTTTAAGTGGAGGAATGAGGAAGGCTGGTTTGAGAGCATAAGGAGTAAAACTGAAGTGAAAACCCAAGAAAGCTAGTTTTTCTGTGCTTTCAAAAGAGCTGAAATTGGAGTAACTGCTATCAGCTGGGTGGTAGTTGAATAGGATGCAGGTGTAAGGGCCTTTTAAAATGAAAAGGTCTTCAGGTGTTTATAGACTGAGAAGAGGATCCAATAAAGAGGTCGAGAAAGATGACTGACAGAGCAGGGTCAGGGCAGATGCTGATGATTGAGTTGGGCCACCGGCACGGGTTGGCCTTGAACTGGGATGGGACACTGCAGACTTCTGGGGTGAAGGAAAGAAAGAGAAAACCAATGAATATAGATATGTTTACAGAGAAATTGAGTGAGACCTCCCTGATGACCTCAATTTTTTCACTGATGTAAAGGCAAGGTCATCTGCTGCGAATGAAATCAGCAGGTGTTGGGAGGAAGAACTTGGGGTAAGTATTGAAGTTCCAGGACAGTCTTTGTGGGGAGTGGCAAAGAGAGCTGACCAAGACCAAGTTAGATGACTGCAAGGTTGTACTGGGAGGCTCACTAAATTTGGACACGGTAAATGTGTGGAACCATAGTGCGCGAATATTTTTATATTCCTTTAACAGAGTGAAGCCACCAGGTGGGAATAAAGTGGTGAGAAAAATGAAAAGTAGGAGGTGGTGAGCAGCAGGCGGGAAGCTAAAAGTGTGTCAGCGGTGTGTCAGCCGTGACAAGATTCAGGACCTGAGCTTCTGCATAGGGAGCTCCGGGAGTCGTGGGCCATTACGGTGGATAAGGTATCTCCATGCATGTTCAGATCTAGAGTTAGGCCAGAGGAGGAAGACTGGGGGCTGGCTTTTTTGGTGAGGTGATGGATAACCAGGTGGCAAGTGGATTGGCTACAGTCAGGAGGGATGATGGTGGAATACTGTAGCGAATGTGCCAGGAGAATGAGATCTTAGGTGACGATTACAGAATCCTGTCCACAAGCAACCCTCATAAATACATTGAAATGCCACCTCACCGGTTGGATTCATGGCTCACTGTGTGGGAGACTGGGCAGCCTCTATGAAAATGGGATAGAGGGAAGGAGGTGGGAGACTGAGGAATAGGTACAGCGAACACAAGAAGAGAGCACACTTTTTACCTGAACAACTCAAGATGGATAGGAGTTTAACACTGGAATGAAGTTTTCAACAGGATCTACAGTTGAATGGGGCCAGTAGTTAGAGGAGTCAGGAAAAGAAAACATAGAATGGTAAGAGGATAAAGATAGAAGAGAATAAGACAGGCTTATTTTTCAGAAGTTGGGGCACCTGGATGGCTCAGTCGCTTAAGCGTCTGACCTCGGTTTGGGTCATGATCTCAGGGTTTGTGAGTTCAAGCCCTACATCAGGCTGTTTCCTGTCAGCACAGAGCCCACTTCACATACTCTGTCTCCCCTTTGTCTCCCTCCCTCTCCATTATAAAAA
>NW_027532833.1:135822-149793 GCF_008692635.1 Crocuta crocuta
ACTTGGGAAAGGAAAGGCAATCTTAAAAACAGATTTTTGGGATGCCTGCGTGGTTCACTTGGTTGAGCAGCTGACTCTTAATTACAGCTCAGGTCATGATCCCAGGGTTGTGGGCTGCTTGGGATTTTCTCTCTGCTCTGCCCTTCTCCCTTGTTCTCAATCTCACATCTTTCTCAAAGAAAAAATAATAGCTTTTGTATCCCCAATATCTGAGCACTAGTCTGTTCCTCTCTTTGGAAAAGCCTACCCTGGGCATCACTTTTTCTGGGCTTCCTTGTATCTGCGGCCGAGACATGGGACCTGGGCCTGACCCTGGCTACACACACAGCAGACTAGGAATGAGTGACGAGGGAGGCAGAGAGGCTGGGACAGAGGCATTTTTTTTTTTTCTGGCAGTAACAGCCGGAAGAATATGGTGTCAGAAGAGTGTGGCAAGCGTTGGCTGCAGACAGTGCCAGCTCTGAGGTCTGGTGTACAGCCTGACTGAAGCGGAGCTCTCCTGATGCCAGCACCACAGTGTGGTTTTGACTGCATTCCAGCCCATGGGGCCCTCCTTGCTGTAGACTTTTCCCGAGCCTATGCCTCAACTCCTCCCAGTGATTTTATGAACCACTCCATGGTCTTTCAGTAAATTCCTTTTTTCTCAAGTCTGTCCAAGTTGGTTTCTGGCTTTCAACTATAATCCCTGACTGAAACTTGTAGACAACTTAGTCTAGTTCCCACCAATTGCTAAGTGTTCTGAACATAAACTTCCTCTGTGACCCAGCCCTTCTCCTTGTTGGTTTGAAGCACACAGAAATACAAATGTGGATGAGAAAGTCCAGAGCAGCATTATAATAAAAGACAAAGGGGCCCCTGGGTGGCTTAGTGGATTGGGCGTCTGACTTAGGCTCAGGTCCTGATCTTGCCGTTCATGAGTTCAAGCACCACATCGGGCTCTGTGCTGACAGCTCAGAGCCTGGAGCCTGTCTCAGATTCTGTGTCTCCTCTCTCTGCTCCTGCCCCACTCAATCTCTGTCAGTCTCTCTCTCTCTCAAAAATAAATAGACATTTTTTTAAAAAGACAAAAACTGGAAACAACACAAAAGAACATCAAGAGTTGTTCATTCAAGAGTTGTTCATTGTGTAAAATAAGTATACAAATCATGGCAAATTCTTAGCATAGCATACAACAGTGACAGCGATAAACTGCTATTTCAGCAACATAGATGTATCTCAAACCAAATGCTGAGCAGAAAAAAACCAGACAATAAAAAAAATAGACACTTGTTAATTCCATTTATGTGAAATGCAAAAACAAGCAAGATGATATGATATTACAAGTAAGAGTAATGTTCATTTTGTAGGGGGGAAAGTAACCAGGAAGGGGCACAACGTGAGGACTTTGGGGTCTCTGGTCACGTTCTGTTATTTGACCTGCACGATGATTTTGTGACTATGCTTCCTTTTTGGTAATTCACAGAGCACTCTTAAGATCAGTGAACTTTTCTGTTGGTGGTTATCAATGAAAGTACGTATGGAGCAAGCAAAACTGAGGCCGAGAGAGATCAGATAAACTGCCCAATATCATATAGATGTTCAGTTAACCCGACTACCTGATTCTCACTCCCAGGCTCTTAAAATTGTCCCCAACAATCTTGGCAGGAAGGCCTTACAAGCATCGTTGAGTGAAAATGCGAGGATCAGAGATGTAGGCACCTTGCCCGTGTCAACAAGCTAGTCTCCAGGTGACAGGGCCATAATCTCTGTAAACCCAGTTTCTTCGTGTTTTCAGTTCACGGCATAGTTCTGTAGGTGGGGCACTGTGTCATACTGGCAGTGTGCAAATGGGCTGGATAAAACCCTTAGCCGCTGCTTATAGGAAGAGGTGTCCATGATACACTTACATGAACGCAAACAGCCAGGGCACAGATTTCTACGTATGGCGTGCTATCATGAGTATAAAAGGGTGAAAATCTTTGTGCACGCGTATGTGTGTGCATGTGTGTGTGCGCATTTGTGTATTTTCTCTTAAGTATTTCTGGAAGGATCCCCAAGAAACTGGTAATACTGATTGCTTCTGAGAAAGTGAACAGGCTGGCTGAGGGACAGAGATAGAAGAAAGAATTTTACTGTAAATCCTTTAAATCATTTACATTTTAAAACATGGGAAATGTGTATTTTATTTATTTGTTTAATGAGAGAGAGAGAATGAATCCTAAGCAGGTTCTAAGCTCAGCACAGAGCCCGACGTGATGCCCAGTCCCACAACCCTGGGATCGTGAGCTGAAATCAAGAGTTGGACACTCAACTGACTGAGCCACCAGGCCCCCTGTATTGTGTATTTTAAAATACATTTAAAAGTCTTAATTCATCTTGCAACCAAAAGTGTATCTCCCCAAAGTAACTTATGAGCATTGCTTAGAGGTGAAGAATTCAGGATTTTTAAAGGCTCAGCTGATGGGTTCAATTGGGGTGAACACTGTTCTTGTGTTTCAGGCTCTTAATCTTAAATTGATATGAGGTATGTCTTAGCTCCTTCTTGGCACTTGTAGGAGGCCAGTGGCATAATAGGTGACCATGGAAAGCTATGATATTTTTTTATGATTACCAGCACCTCTCCAGTGTGGCGTAGCACTAGACTATGGCCCTCCTCTCCCACTGTTTCTCTTCTTTCCTATTTAATTGTATCCACTGATTTTCCATGTCTCACCCTTATTCATTGCAGACCTCACAAACACCAGTTCTGCACAGTTAAAAGAGCCTCTCCTACTTTGAAGGTGTGCAGCCCTAGGCCTAATATTTTGTGTGTGTGACCAAATATTAAAACATTTAGAGAGTGGGCATAGGTCCTTCCTGTGTTGATCATGAAAAAGAATAAGTTGTGTGAAGTACAGGAATGCTTTCCTTGGAAAAATTCCTTAATAGAATTTGAACCACCATGAATGAATGGACTGAGTGAAATAAGGAGGGCAGGCCCATAAACATTCTGTTTTTTGAAGCACTCTTGCCTTTGTTTTGTCTTGACAGTCGGTCCCCAGTGCTAACAGAGCTAGAATTAATCTCTAGACTGCCCATTTTATTATGGAACTCAAGGAATGGCTTATACTTTTGAAAGCTCGTTATGCATTGTTTTGATTTTGTAAGACATACATAGAAAGACAAAGAGCACTATCTACAAATTAGTCATCCTTAACTGAGCATTCAGGCATTAACTAGTAGTTAGGTAGCTCTGTGTCCCCATCGTATCTGGCCTCCAGTGTACCCAAAGAACTCCCCACCTTGTAGATCTGTTCATACCTCTCTTTGTCCATTTGCCAGTCCTTCAGGTCATCACATAGCTTTACATAGGCACAGCTGACACACATAAAAATACATTTGGAGAGAAGTCAGTATAGTCATCGGTAAAATGTACATGAAGATATTTTTTAAATGATGTTGAATGGGAACTGAAATGTTTCAAGGACATCAAAGCGATTGGCAACCCTGTTTCAATAAATGAATCTTTTTGTGGGAAAACAGAACAAGATAGTTCAAGATAGAACAGTCAAACCAGCAGAATTTTAAAAACTATACTAGCATAGCATTTTCAGGATTGCTTTGGCATTTTAAAGCATGGCTCAGTGATAGCGCCGTTAATTTCAATTATTTGTTAATATTGGCATCGTGTCAGAACTGAACTTTTTTCTTCAAATGGTTTACAGGATGTGTTGATTCATTTAAAATTTTTTATTGAACTGTAAGAGATATACAGTAAAGCACAGAAATCTTAAATCTTCAACTCTATGAAATTGTGTGCATGTGTGCACACACACACAGTGGGGTAACTACCACTCAGATCAAGGACAATGAAAATAATCTTCACAGGGGTGCCTGGGTGGCTCAGTCGGTTGGGCGTCTGACTTCTGCTCAGGCCATGATCTCACGGTTCGTGGGTTTGAGCCCTGTGTCGGGCTCTGTGCTGACAGCTAGCTCAGAGCCTGGAGCCTGCTTTGGATTCTGTGTCTCCCTCTCTCTCGGAGCCTACTCTGCTTATGCTGTCTCTGTCTGTCTCTGTCTCGCTCTCTCTCTCTCAAAAATAAATAAGACATTTAAAAAATTTTAATAAAAAAAGAAAATAGCCTGTACAATGGTGCATACATATCATGATACTTCTGTCCCAACACATAAAATGTACAGTACTCAGAATGGACCTTAAGATGAACCGTGGACTGTGAGTAACTATGTAGTGTAAGTATAGATTCTTCCCTGGTTTAAAAAAAAAAAAAAAGATACCACTGATGATCAGGGGCCTAGGCATATGTGTGGAGGCAGAGGGTATATAGGAAATCTGTGACTTCCTCTTATTTTTGTTGTAAAACTAAAAATTCTCTGGAAAAGGAGTCTTAAAAAATTAGCCAAATTTTCCCACAACTTCCTGCTCTTGGATTTGACTTTTAGAGTCCGAGATCAAGACCTAAAACCTTAATTTGGTAACTAACCATTATTCAAATTAGAACAACTAACAGAGATGCTGCTACATGACTGTTAATTGTGCACTCTTGCCTGACTAGCTGTATGGAAGCTGGAAATACATACAATTTACAAAGTCAACTTTACAAAAATAAATTTTGGTTACACTGTGAGGTAACAATAATAATAGTAACAATGTGAAAAAACACTTTTAATCGTTTGCAGCCCATTTACGTACATTATTATCACCAACAGTAGCCACCACCTGTGAGAAGGGTGAAGGGTATGTTATTCACAGTGTGAAATTGAATTAAGTAAGGACAGAAAGCCTAAGTGAATTTGTATGAAGACCTGTCTCTTCATTTCAAAAGTGCTGATACATATCAATAATGAGATACTGATCTTTTAACGTACCATTCTCCTCTGCCGTCTCAATTTATTTCTCGTTTGAAACAATAGGGAATATCCTCTCTTGTGCTCACCCCCTAGTATTTACAGAACCAAATCAATGGACAATTGATCCAAATATTTTCTTGAATCAAATCCAACCATCTCAAAATGAGCACAAGATTGACTATTCTCCTGTGGCTTGTGACATCAACTGAGCGACATGAGTGAATTACAGCTGCATGTCCCCTCTAGGGCTATCTATTATCCAATATGTCTTATTTAATTTTCGGTTTCAGGCAGGCAAATTGACCGTGTATACTTGCTTGTGTCAGTAGCTAATTTTAGATCACTATTCTAATTGGAAATGGCATGCCCCTTTAGCTTGTCATGTGAAAATTCATATTTTCTGATTAATGTGATTCATTTATATTAGATTTGACTTGACAGAATGGCAATGTGTAATATAGGAGGCAAGTATGACAGGATTTCTCTCTCACTCGGTCACACTCTTTATAAATGATCCAGTCAAGGCATCAGGCTGCAGTGTCTTCCATTTAATGAGATAAATTTTTAACTCACACCTATTCTCATGTGACTTCCGTGGCGTTTGCTTACAAGTCAGGCAACCCTTATCAGAGGGGGGCAATTTTATCCGTAGTCCTGGGTTTACATTCATTTATGGCAAATGGACAACCCGCTGTGATAGATGGCTCTTTCGTTACTGTTGTTGTGTGTCTGTGTGTGTGTCTGAAGTGCAGATTGGATAGAGCTGTACAGTGTGTCTAAACTGCAGATTGGATAAAACTGGACATTCATGTTTCAATGCAATTTAATGACGGTAGGAATTATGAATTATATAAGAAATATCTGATGTGATTAGTCTGGAAAAAGTAAGAATTGGTAAAAATGAGGTTTGTAACTAAAAAGAAATGTTTAGGAGCGCCTGGGTGGCTGTCGGTTGAGCGTCTGACTTTGGCTCAGGTCATGATCTCGTAGTCTGCAGGTTCGAGTCCCGCATTGGGTTCTGTGCTGACAGCTCAGAGCCTAGAGCCTGTTTCAGATTCTGTGTGTCCCTCTCTCTCTTCCCCTCCCTTGCTGTTTCTCTCTGTTTCAAAAATAAATAACCATAAAAAAAGAAATATTTAGAAGACTAAAGGAAAAACATACCAGGTTAGGAATTTCTGTTATTAAAAAGAAGACTTTATTTTAAACAACTTATGAGTTTTATATACTCTATATTCTTCCTTTTATTATGTTGAAGTGTGTTCCCTCTAAAACTACCTTGTTGAACTTTTTTTTTTTTAAGTCACGAAAGGATGTTCTACTTTGTCAAATGCTTTTTCTTCATCTGTTGAAATGTCCCTATGTTCTTATCCTTTCTCCTGTTGATGTGATGTAGCACATTCATTGATTTGCAAATATTAATCACTGTTGTAACCCAGGAATAAATCTCCCTTGATCATAGTGAATGGTGTTTTTCATGTATCCTTGAATTTGGTTTGTTAGTATTTTCATGAGGAGTTTTGCATCCATGCTCATCAGGGATATTGGCCTGTAGTTCTTTTTTTTGTGGTGTCTTTATCTGGTTTCAGGGTAATGGTGGCTGGCCTCATANTATTTTTTAGAGTAGTTTGAGAATAGATATTAACTTTTCTCTAAATGTTTGGTAGAATTCACCTGCAAAGCCATCTGGTCCTAGACTTTGGTTTGTTGGGAGTTTTTGATTACTCATTATTTTCTTTGCTGGTTATCAGTGTGTTCAAATTTTCTATTTCTTCTTGTTTCTGTTTTGGGACTTTATATTTTTCTGGGAATTTATCCATTTCTGCTAGGTTGTCCAATTTGTTGGCATATAGTTTTTCATAATCTCTTACGATTGTATTTCTACAGTATTGGTTTTATTTCTCCTTTCTCATTTGTGTTCTCATCAGTTTGTGTTCTGATCTTTATTATTTCCTTCTGCTGGTTTTAGGTTTTGTTTATTGTTCTTTTTAGCAATGCTAGGTTGTTTGAAATGTTTTTCTTGCTTATTGAGGTAGACCTGTATTGCTGTAAACTTTGCTCTTAGAACTGCTTTTGCTGCATCCCAGAAGCTTTGGACCATTGTGTTTTCATTTTCATTTGTTTCCATGTACTTGTTTATTTCTTCTTTTATTTCCTGGCTGACCCACTCATTGTGTAGTAGCATGTTATTTAACCTCCATGTGTTTGTGGTGTTTACAGTTTTTCTTGTGGTTGACATGCAGTTTCATAGTGTTGTGGTCAGAAAATATGCATGATATGACTCGAATCTTCTTGAATTTGTTGAGACTTGTTTTGGGGACTAACATGTGATTTATTCTGGGGAATGTTTCATGTGCACTTGAAAAGAATGTGTATTCTGCTGTTTTAAGATGGAATGCTCTTAATGTATATGTTAAGTCCATCTAGTCCAGTGTATCATTCAAAGCCATTGTTTCCTTGTTGATTTCCTGCCTAGATGATCTGTCCATCAATGTAAGTGGATGTTATAGTCCCCTACTATTACTTTATTATTATTGACTAGTTCTTTTATGTTTGTTACCAATTGTTTTATGTATCTGAGTGCTTTCAAGTTGGGTGCAGAGATATTTATTATTGTTATATCATCTTGTTGGATTGTCCCCTTTAGTATGATATAGTGTCCTTCTTTGTCTCTTGTTACATTCTTTGTTTTAAAGTATTTCTTTGGTCAGATATTTAGTATTGCTATTCCAGCTTTCTTTTGACATTCATTTGCATGCTAGATGTTTCTGCATCCCTTCACTTTGAATCTGCAGTTGTCTTTAGGTCTAAAATGAGTCTCTTGGAGGGGTGTGTGTGTGTGTGTGTGTGTGTGTGTGTGTGTTTGGTTCTTTATTTAATTTTGAGAGTAAGAAAGACAGAGTGTAAGCAGGAGAGGGGTAGAGAGAAAGGGAGACATAGAATCTGAAACAGGCTTCAGGCTCTGAACTGTCAGCACAGAGCCTGGTATGGGGCTTAAACCCATGAACCATGGGATCATGACCTGAGCCAAAGTCAGATGCTTAACTGACTGAGCCACCCAGGTACCCCTAAAGTGAGTCTCTTATAGGCAGCATACAGATGGGTCTTGTTTTGTTTATCCATTGTGTCACCCTGTGTCATTTGATTGTAGCAATTAGGCCATTTACATTCAAAGTAGTATTTGATGTGTATTTATTGCCATGTTATTACTTGTTGTTCCTGAAGTTATTCTCTGATCCTTTCTTGTCTTTCTCTCTTTGATAGTTTGTTGGATTTCTTTATTGATCTACTTGGATTTCTTTCTCTTCATCTCCTGCATATTTATTAGTGGTTTTTTATATATGAATACCATTAGGTTTGTATACAACTTCTGCATATAACTGTCTATATTAAATCGATGGTTGTTTCAGTTTGAACCCATTATTTCCTCCTCTCCTCCCTACATTTTAGGTGTATGTTATTATATCTTATTTCAGTTTATTTTGTGAGTTTCTTCACAGATTTTTTTTTTACAGAAATACTCATTTTTACTGCTTTTGTGTTTCCAACCTTTATACTGTCACTTTCAGTCACTCCACTCAGAGAGGCCCTTTTAATATTCCTGGCTGGTTTAGTAATCACAAACTCCTTTAGTTGTTGTTTGCCTGGGAAACTCTTTATCCCTCCTTATATTTTGAATAATAGCCTTGTTGGATAGAGTATTCTTGGCTGCAGACTTTTACTATTCAGCACTTTGAATATATCATGCCACTCCCTCCTGGCTTGCCAAGTTTCTGTTAAATTTCTTGTGCTAGCCTTATGNTTTAATTAAAATATGACTTGGTGGGGGTCTGGTTTTATTGATTTTGATGGGAATTCTCTTTTCCCCCTGGATCTGGAAGTCTGTTTACTCCCTCAAATGAGGGAAGTTTTTAACTATTATTTCGTCAAATAAGTTTTCTGCCCTCTTTTCTCTTACCTTCTTCTGGGACTCCTATAATATGAATGTCACTGCATCTAATAGAGTCTCTTGAGTTCCCTAAGCCTATTCTTGTTTTGCATAATTCTTTGTTATCTCTTTTGTTCAGCTTTATTACTTTCCCTTACTCTGTCTTCTAGGCTGATTCATTCCTCTGCTTCTTCCATCTGGCTGTTCATTCCATCAGGTGTGTTTCTCATTTCATTTATTGTGCACTTTATCTCTGCTATGTTGTTTCTTATCTCTGTGTTAAGGGTCTCACTCATGTCTTCCCTTTTTTCTCAAGTCCAGTGAATATCCTTATGATGATTGTTTCAAATTCTTTATCAGGCATTTTACTTATATCTGTTTTGCTTAGATTTCTGGCCATGGTTTTGTCCTCTTCTTTCATTTGGGATACATTTCTCTGTCTCCTCATTTTTTCTGCATCTCTAGAGGTGTCTGTTTCTCTGTGTTAAGAAAATCAGCTGTGTCTTCTGGTCTTGAAAGTAGTGACTTTATGAAGGAGAGGCCCTGGAGTGCCCTGCCGTGCAATGTCCCTGTTCACCAGAGCCTGGCACTGCAGGAGGGTATCCCATGTGTGCTGCTTACACTCAACCGTTGTATCTGAGTCACTTTTCCTTTCAGTGCATTTGCATGTACTGACTCTCTGCCTCTTGTGGGCTGTGTCTGCTCTCAGTGGTGTTAGTGGGAACCAGGCAGGCCAGCTCTGAGGCAACCTGCACACTGGGGAACTTGGGAGCAGGATACTGGTGTTAGCAAAATTTGCCCTAGGTCACTAGTCCTGTTCCAGATCCCCAAAGCACTGAGGCCTGTGGGGGCCATGCTTGGGTGCAGCTGGAGCACGTGGCCGGACACGGCACTGGTGATGGCTGAGCGCAGATGAGCCTGGCACGAGGTGGAGCTGGACACCGCTCACGGTGGCAGCTGTGTACCTGGCCATCTGGCCATGGCACAGCAGTGAGGCCTAAGTGCGAGTCATGGTGGGCGGGGCATACATGGGGCTTTAACAAAATTGCCCTGAGCCCAGGTCAGAGGCTAACAGTCTGGAAGTGGGTGGGTCCCTAGGAGAACTCTTGGGTGTGGCACACTGCTAGCAGGTGAGGTCGCCAGTGTCTGTGCAGTGCCATGTCCTAAAGATGCATCTGTGTTTATGCTGAGGGACTGGAGAGGAAAATGGCGCCTGCCAGCTCCCTTGTTTTCAAAGAAACCTCCCAACATACTCTAAAATCAGTATGAACAGATCTGTTCCCAGTTTTCCCCTAGCATTGTGTAAACTGCCATTTTTATGTTGTTTCTCCACTCAGGCTGCTGTCTCTTTAAGGGGGACAACCCCACTATCACTCACCTTCCAGACTCACCCAATGCTGAGTCAGCTGACTTTTAAAGCTCCCCAGGTTCCAAACCCTACCGGAATTCAGCCCTTCTGGTTTTTGAAACCAGACATTTTGGGGATTAGTCTTCCCTGTGTGAACTCCCTGGTGTGAGGGCCCATTTCTCTGCCCTCTCTGTGCCTACAGCTCCCTCCCTTCTGGGGGATGGGGTGAGCTCGGGTCCTTGTGCTCTGCCATCTTCCCAAGCTCCTTACAATCAAGGTAATTACCACATCCATCCCACCACATATTTAGCCTTTTTTGTGTGTGATGAGAACACCTGAGATCCACTCTTAGTACATTTCAAGTATACAATACAAGTATGCTATGCAGTGCATTCTCAGAACATACACATCTTAAACTAAAAGTCGATACCCATTGAGCAACATCTCCCCATTTCCTCCACTCTGCCTCAACCCCCTGGCAACCACCATTCTACCCTCTGCTTCTGTGAGTTTGATTTTTTTAGATTCCACGAATGAGTAAGATCATACAATATTTGCCCTACATCACTTAACATAATGTCCTCCAGATTTATCCATGTTGTCACAAATGGCGAAATTTCCTTCTTTCTTATGGCTAAATATTTCCATTGGATGGATGGATGGATAGATAGATAGATACCACATTTTCTTTATCCATTCACTTAGGTTTTTTTTCATATCTTAGCTATTGTGAATAATGCTGCAATGAGCATGGGAATGCAGATACCTCTTTAGGCTTGATTTTATTTCCTTTGGTCATACACACAGCACTTGAATTGCTGGATCATATGGTATTTGCATTTTTAAATTTTGAGGAACCTCCATACGGTTTTCCATAGCTGCTGCACCAGTTTGCATTCCCACCAACAGTGGACAGGGGCTCCCTTTGGTCTACACCCTCATCAGTACTTGTTATTTCTCATCTTTTTTGGTGACAGTCATCCTAACATGAGTCACATCCTTTCTCATTGTGATTTTGATTTGCATTTCCCTGACAATGAGTGATGTTAAAAACCGTTTTGTATATTTTTTGGCCACTTATATGTCTTCTTTGGAAAAACATCTGTTCTGAGATGCTTTATCTAAAAAGGTCCGTGGGTCACTGGTGACAATTGCCAATGAAAATTTCTTAAAAGACATTTCTATTCCTCCTTGAGGTTATTCCTGCCCCATTCACCTACGGAATCTGCTTTGAAAGGAAATTGGAATAAGTATTTATAAACTTAGAACACGGAAAATGAGGAATTGTTTCTGTGTGTGGATAATCTTCGTGAAGTAGACCCAGAACTATTAAACATACTGATACTTGTTTGTGACAAACACAAAACTCTGAACCACAAGCACAGGGAAGTCACAGAGCTAGTAAATGGTAGAGCAAGGACTTGAACATAAGTCTTACAATTCCAAGTCTAATGTTTTTTTAAGACTCAGAATCCCAAAATGTACTAGTTATCCATTGCACGTATCTACTAGTGACCTAAATGGGGAGTGCTAAATGAGAATTATAACATAAGCTCTAATGTAGCTGGTGGTTTTTATACATCTAAATGGATTTCATTACTCAATATAAAATGGAGTGTTGCTGTAAGCATTCTTCACAATTGCGTATTTCCAAGATGATTGCCACATTCTGTAATTTCTTTGGGTAGGAATTGATGTTCTGTTGGACCACTGATGATTAGTGAAATTTTTTCAGATGTTTCTTCAAAGAAAGAAAGGAAAATTATTCATGGTGAATACTAATATATATTATACTATACCATTCATTGTTTCCTGTCGGAGTGAGAATTCTGTGTATCATGTTTGCTGCTAGACTTTGGGACTGTCAATACTATGGTATACTGTGTGGCGTGGGGCATATGTGTTGACATGAACTATGGGCTGACAGCTCACCCTGAGATTGGAAAATACTATCTTCCCTGTATTCTGTGCAAATTAGTGCCTCCCGTCATATCATGTATATGCAAATGCAGTAAAATACATGTCTTTAATTTGAATTATTATCGACAATTTAAGAGTAAAATAATATCACCAGTTTATAGCACCAGAGATGGTACCTGTCCATCTGCTTTTAAATATAGTCTTGTTTTACTGGAGTATAATTAACATACGATATTATGTTAGTTTCAGGTGTACAGTCTTTGCACAAGGTAGGTGTCATATGCTATTAAAACATCCATAATGAGGAAATCCAAAACTACGGGAAATGTTCTAGAACTTGGAGTTCAAACTCGCCATTCCTTTGCTATGACCTTAATCCACAATTTAATATATCAGCCTGAGACTTCTATAGTAGTTTCATGGGTAGCTTTCATGAGTCTGGTCTTGAGCCAGCCAGTTTCCCATGACTGTCATTAATAGGAGTAATTTTTCTTAGGGGCTAGTGTAATTATGCTACTTTCTTTCTCAACACATGTCTTATCCCACGGAGTCTCAGTGTGCCATAGCCATCAAAATTGTGCTGACAAGCTCACATGTTTGTATTTAATTCTTAGCAAACATATAATTTTACAGATGGGGAAACTGAGACTCAGTAGGCAATAACTTGAAAATATTCACAACCAATCTGTATTGGTAGAGTCTGGGTGTGACTTCTGCTGAGTCCTATGGCCTCAATTTACCTTTCTAACGTTATTCCTCCTTAGTTTTCTACACATTCGATTAGTACTGCTCATTCCAGTGTCCACCTGATCTCCACAGACATGGCATGCTTGTACTTGGGTTCATCCTGGCCTCTTATTGGCAGGTCCTTTCTCTTTGCTTTAGAGACTCAAATGCCACCCATCTTCCAGAGCAACACAAGCCCCAGCTCCTCTGTCTTCACTGACCTCCCTCTCCTTTCACTTTCGATAGCACATTATAAAATTCCCAATATTAGCATACTGTCATCATTATTTTATGGACATTACACACTGTGCACTGCGCAAGGGCACATACCATGTTTTATATGCCTTTGGTATTTCTTGGCACAGTCATAAGCCCATTGTAAATGATAATAAATGTGGCTTGTTTAACTGCTATTTTGCTTTAAATGAGGCTTTCCTTTTTTAGCGTTTTCTCAATGAGAATAAAAAGGATTTGTTCAAAGACTGTAATTGAACTTTAGCCATCAGTCATTCTGCATTTTAGTTTTGTAATATAATAACGGTAATTCTTATTAGGTTAATTTGTTTCCATTCAACATAAAATAGTAATTGTAAAACATGGGAAATAACAAATTACTTTAGGGGGTATTCTGAATGCCATTTGGAGTTTTCAGGCTGACCTGAATAAATAATTTGAAAATGCTGGTATGTCCTGCATTTTTATGCTTCCAAAATGGTCTATGAAAGTGAAATACTTAATTATTTATGAAACACAAACACAGATCATTTAGACCTATAAAAATGTAGACAAAGTAAGATTAACCCCTTTAGTTCCTAACATCACATCATGTTGTCTAAATGACATACAGATGGGAAAACGACTCTAATACGGTGCTGGCTGGCACATGCACCCCGAATTGCTGCTGTTTTCTTTATGGAGAGCTCGTTTCTCAACTGAGTCCTTCCCCTCTGCCTCACACCCCTCCCTCCCTCCATTTATCCTGCCTGACCAAGTGTCAAAACATTTATAGAACTAATTTAGTCTAAAAAATTTTAATTTTGGTAGAGTGATATTAAGAAGTTATTTTTCGGGGCACCTGGGTGGCTCAGTCAGTTAAGCATCCAGCTTCAGCTCGGGTCATGATCTCACGGTTCGTGGGTTCAAGCTCTGCGTGGGGCTCTGTGCTGACAGCTCAAGCCTGGAGCCTGCTTCGGATTCTGTCTCCCTCACTCTCTACCCCTCCTCC
>NW_027532833.1:149826-155693 GCF_008692635.1 Crocuta crocuta
AATTGGTGTAGGTCTCAAAGATATGAAAGAAGAAAATTATATATATATGTGTGTGTATATACACATATCTGTATGTGTATATATAAAGGGAATATTCCCATACTAGCTTGATAAATAAATACGTAAGTTTTATATATATATGTATTAAAGGTATAAAAAAGTATATATGTGTATATATATACTTATATGTATGTGTAAGTATACATATATATACACACACACACACACACATATACATATATGTATGTGTGTTTGTGTTTGTGTGTGTATGGGGGTGGGGCAGAGAATATCCCCATACTAGCTTGGTAGCACATTTCTGTAAAAATTCCTACTGATGATTCCTTAGATGTAAAGTTTGTATCCTTTTTGTATCTTTTTGATTTCCACATCACCCTTTTCTCAACTTTCTTGTGCATTAATGATCCTGATATAGGCATTTTCCAAGATTGATGGAAGACTGGCTAAAAGGTTTCATAGCCCAAGGCAAGGGAGAGGTCCATTAACTTCACATGGTCAATAATTTCCCTGGGTAATGCCCTCTTCTGAGATTTTATTGCTAATAAAACCCATGTTTTAATGTTGAGAAAAATTAAACATCATTGTAAGTTAGTCATTTTTAAAATTATACCCGTCCTTGCCTTTTTGCTGTGTCTTCATTCCTCAAATATGTTGGTATGCTCTTTTTATGTATTTCTTTAAAACTTAAATTGTATTTTCATTTATTGAGTCCCACACTTAGAAACTACTAGTCATTTTCAAGGGACACGTTTATATAATTTTCTTAACTAAAGGAATCAAGCTTGGTATTCTGAAATGGAGTGTCTGTAACTAATAGCTTTAGTCAAACTATATATTTATATCTGGTGTATCTAGTAGGATTACTAGGTTGCCAAATCCAGCTGAAAAATAGGAAAAAGTCAGGGGTGGGGGGAGACACTCACTATCAACTGGGGAAAAAAATAACATAACTTTGTTGTTGCTGTGGTGTTTAATGAATTGACTGAGCTGGGATGAATATAAGGCTATCGTTCCTGTAGACCTTACTTTTTCATCCACAGGAACCTTGTGTGGACTATTACTGGCCTTTTAGTTTAATTTATCACCCCTCTGAAAGCATTAGTTCTTTGTATGACTTTTAATTTTTAAATCTCTCCAGATTACAGAACTTCAAAGGGTCCTTTGTATTTTCTGAAATATGTCCAAATGGGCTTTGAGTTTTATTTAAGACAGAAATCAAGGTATTAAAAGGTCTAAAAAAAGTGAGAAATTTTACTTAAATATTTTTCAGTCACTTGGCGAAATTCCCAGTAATCTACAGGCTTGGGTACATAAAATCTCATCCACGTTATATACAGATACAGAGTATAAGGCTTTCTCTCCCAGTTTTCTTTCTTTCAGTGATGGAATTAAAAAGTAGAGGAATGAATTGGGAATCAGAAAACTTTATTTTGAGCTCGCCCTTACTGGCCAAGTGACTTTTTAAAAATTGCTTAACCTGCTAGTATATTAGCTTTATATCATCTCTTCGAAGCAGTATTTAGTAGCAATGATACTTGCCCTGCCTAGCTTACAGGGCTGTACTGAGAAGCAACGAAGGCAATGTGGGTGAAAGTGCTTTCTAAAATCTAAAACCCCAAACAAATACCATATACCAGAGGGGACTATAGCTGCATTTCAGCCTTGCTACTTTCCTTGGCATGAAATGTCTCTCTATAAATTACTTTGTCTGCCATTGGCAACTTGTGAAAGAAAAAAAGAATCAAGGTCAATAAAAAATGCTCCTGAGTTATTTCTGCTGCATGTTAATAAGTGAAAATGGTACCCATTATGGCCCATATAAGTTGTAAAACCTGGGGGAGCCATGTTGGCTAATTATGTTAATGGTTAGATGCTGGAGGATGTTGAAGATTAACTCCTATATAGAATTTGTCTAATCACCCATTTCTTACCTGCCAGTCTGTTCCAACTACTAATCAATCAGGCAGAAAGCACAGAACTCCAGCCATTAGAAAACAGATGGCCACACATATGTACCTGAGTGTGCCTGAATCCTTCATTGGTGATGAAAACATTTTGCCTGTAATGGAATCACATTGTGAATATTTACTTGACCTTTTTACATAGAATGGATTTCCCTTTCTGTATGCAGGTGTATAATAGATGCATACATAAAATTGGTTCTTCAGATCAAATAGTTCCAATTATATTTTCCCTATCATCTGGTATAGAAAAACCAGTCCGTTTTCTGACAAGAAAGAAGGCTTAAAAAAAGCTACTGATGTGAGGCTGCTTAAAATGGACTGTGGGAAAATTATTAAAATAATTAAAATTTTGGCAGGAAATCTTCACATCTAGGAATTCATTAGGTGGGAAAATCCATATTCGTTAATAAATTAAAAAGAGTCTCTAATGCATCCAGTGCTTTTAACTAAGGTAGTATTGTCATTTGGGGAAGAACAATTATTTGAAGGGGACTATCCCTCAGAGGGTAGGACTTTTACCCATTGACTTCTTGTCCTCTAATGACCTACCCACAGTCATGTGATAAACGGCCTTTAGCAATAGAAATATGCTAAGTGAATTAATATGAATTCACTCATATGTAGAATTTGAGAAACTTAACAGAAGACCATGGGGGAAGTGAGGGGGAAAGTAGTTTCAAACCGAGAGGAGGCAAACCATAAGAGACTTAAATACAGAGAGCAAACTGAGTGGGGATTGTGGGTGGAGGTGGAGGGGAAGGGAAAATGGGTGATGGGCACTGAGGAGGGCGCTTGTTGGGATGAGCACTGGGTGTTTTATGTAAGCGATGAATCATGGGATTCTACTCCCGAAGCCAAGAGTGCACCGTATATACTGTATGTTAGCCAACTTCACAATAAATTATATTTAAAAAAGAAAAGAAAAGAATTACCCCACTATTGAGAACCACTGGAGGGAAAATTCTACATGTTAAGGTTGGACAGAAAGAAACCCATGCTTTTGTCAGAGAGTGGAGCCTAGAAACATAGAGAAAGAATAACAAAACAGACATGAGATTTTGAAGATAATTGTAATTAACATTGGGGAAGAACACACCTTTAATAGTGCTTTGTTATTTACGGACAAGTAACTTCCATTGAAATCAGCTTTTACGTAATTCTTCTTAATCACTTTGTTACTTTCAGTTATTCATGATAAAATGCAGTTTCTTCCACCAGATGATCATTAATTTTACTTACAAATTGACAGTTTTCTGTCATTGACTTTAATTTTCTCAATAAATAAAATTTGTTCACATTCCCCCAGGAACCCTAGCTCTCCTGCCTCAGTTTCTAATAGACATCACCCTGAACTCCCCTGGCATCGACTCCAGGCAGTTACCTGTTGCAGTCTTGTCCAAATAGTTACAGACTGGCTAATAAGTGTCCTGCCCTTTCCTTAAAACACACAGTCATGAACTAATAGCTATCACTATTATTAAAACAAACGCCATCACTATTTTGACTTAAGACCTGTATCAGGTCCTGTAGGTCCCATGGGAGTTGGCCCCTAGCCAGTCTGAGACTCTTTCCCCCTCTTTAGCTGTGCGCTTGCCCTCTGCTTCACTGGCTGCCTTGTAATTCCGTAAACTCGGGGTTGCTCCCACTTGAGGGACCCCGCCCCGGCAGATCCGTCTACCAGGACTGCTCCTCCTGGTCTTCACATGCCCTTCTCCATTTCCTCTTTCAGATCTCGACTCATCTCCTCAGAGAGGTCTTCCAAGACTAACTTATCTAAACGTGTTCTTCCCACAATCCCCTGCCCCCACTGTCACTCTCTGTACCCTTCAGCTGGCTTTTACTTCTCTTCAGAGAGCTTCCTGCCACCTGCCATTTGTTCCATAGTAATTATTCAATAAATTCTTTATTAATAACATGTTGAGATGGTAAAGGGTACACTACCTGGGTTTGAGTCCCAGTGCTATGCCTTCCTAACTGGTGACCTTTGACAGTTGTTTATCCTTTCATTCCCTCACTCCCCTGACCATCTACCTCAGACTGCACTTGTCCCATCTTCTTCCTCGGCGTTAACACCTATCTGAGTTAGAAAGGACTTCAGAGATTTCCTCCAGCTTCCCATCAAAGGCAATTATTTGTTTCTCTCTTTGTCTTCTATCCCCTCTTCCCTCTTAATTTTAGCTGTTTATTACTCATAATCTCAGAATGGTGAGGAGAAAGAATCACCCTCAGGGTTTCTAGCTCTCCTGTGTATGTCCTTTTTATGAGACTCCTCCATGGAAGACTTCAGTGATCTTAATTAGACCTCATATCTGCTTTTGAGTAAGCACAGCTCTTCAACCAAGCTATTTTCTCTGTCATATGCTACAGAAACTGATAATTTCATTTGATGATTTGAGTAATTTCAGTCCCAACAAATACCTATACTGAACAGCTCTTATATCCTCATAGGTGGTAGGTATTGAGACTAAAAGGAGAGATTGCAGAAGAAAGTTTAAATTACAGCCCATGTTCTTAGAAAATCCGCAATTTAATTATGAACACAAAAATCAATGCTCATCTGAAAAGCAACCTTACGTGAGTTTTTTTAACTTCTAAGAGTGTTCTTTGTTGTTCACAGCAGAAAATTTTTGCTGCTACCTATTTTTTAAAAGCATATTTGGATGAAGTTAAAAAAGTTAAAACCCAAGTTTTCTCAAGCATCTAAGTTCAATTACAAATCTTATCCTGCATCCAGATCTAAAATTATAAATAATCAATTATACTTACTCTTTGATTGGTGTTCATTAGCTCACATTTAACCGATTAAATTCCCCTAAACAATTAACCTCAGATTTACTTACATTCCCTTAAGAATTTCAACTTACCTCTACCAAATTAATATATTTCTTAAGATTCTTCACTAGGCTGCCAGTACAACACAATCTTCTTCACTTAAGCGACTCCTATGAAGCTAATAGAGCAGAACCATTACTACAGTAAATCAGAACCACTTACCCATTAAATATTGTTATAAACTTTAAGATTCTCTTAGATCTTTCAGGTCAAAGTCACAAGTCCAATGTTGATTACCTATTTCAAATCAAATCATTTCACATGTCAGATTCTCCAGTACATCACTTTCTTTTAAAGGTGGTAAGTACCTTAAAACATACAGAGATAGTAACTGATCTGGGAAAAGGTAATCCTAAACCTGACACAAAGTAATATTATTGTGGTTTTGATTTTAATTCTTATTTGTGCTTTTCTAGTTGCAGAGATACAGGTACAGGATCTAAGACATGGGACCATAGTTTCAGTTTGTGGTCAGAAAAGTCGATGCCAGAACATAGGAGTCCCCTCTTAGAGTTTTATATTGGGTTGCTTTTTCACTCCAGCCAATAAAGCTCATCTCCTTACCATCTGACTGGATGCCATTTTGTTTTAATACCTTTTCCTGGCTGGTTCTCATCAGCTCCCACCACTCTTCTCCTAACTCTATTTAGATTGCATAACATGAATTATAGTATAATATCTGGTAGTTTCACTGTGCCCTATACCCTGCATGCACAAAAGTAAACTATTTTCGTGTTGTCTGGGGAATTTCTATGAGCAAATATATGCTGGCGTTCGAAGATGAGATTCTGTTTTTGACCATGTTCATGTTTCATTGCACAAATACACAGTTGTTTATTAGTGGATCTTAAAGCTAAAAGGATAGCAAAAAAGCCAGTACTTTGACTTTGATTGAGCCCCTTTTTAGAGAGAATGAGAAAAATTGAAGGGTAAAAAAGGATCTAAAACCATTTAGTGTTTGGGAGGATTTCTCATAGAGCTTGCCAAGGTTTAAAAAAAAAAGTATACTATACTATATTATAGTCCAGCTACAGAAAATCTGAGATGATGGCC
>NW_027532833.1:155733-157237 GCF_008692635.1 Crocuta crocuta
CAAGTGCGAGTGTTTGCAAAGCTGGCCGAGGAAACCATAGGCAATGAAGTAGCCGAAGGAAGAATGTCAGAACGAGCCTGAGGCTTCTGTGTGAAGGCCTTGCTTCCTAATTGTTATTATGCTTACAAGGACACTCTGTAAAAAGAAAAATGAACGCCTTGTTCAACACCTGCTGTAAAAAGATACCGCGACCCTGTGGATTGCTTAAATCATTTTTTTCCCAGGAACAAATTGCCGAACAAGCCCTAGGCCATTTAATTTCCAAATACCAGTAATTAAAATGAGTAACATCGTCAGAATTTGGCAGGGCCACAGCTTTCCTTTCCCTTTTCATTTTCACATAAATTTCAGTGAAGGTCAGATTTGTTGAAGGGAGGAGAGGGGGCGAAACCTGCCGGCCGTGTGCTCATGGGAGGTTAAAATATGACTTGTTCACAGTGTCCCTCATAGTTCAGGACTTAATGGTCCTTGACGGGGATAACCTAGGAGTTAATTTTACTCTGTGTCCCAAAAGCAGTCATTGTCAATGTAATCTTTCTTGTGGGCTGAAGGGTATCGTCAACAAATGATCTGACTTTGAATAGCAATTGACCAGCAATGTCTCAGATCCAGAAACTCATGGATGTGGCTCCTTATTGATCTGTTTCCCACTCATAGTGGTAAAAATATTTATTCAGGGATTTTTCTTTTTTTTTGCATTCTCTCTCAAACAGTTCATTTTTTTTAACATATTTCTCCCTAAAATCAGTTCTTAATAGATTCTGCATTACTTTTTTCTTATGTTTACAGTATATCCAACATAGAAACTGTAAAACACTTCACAGTACACTCTCTAGACTTGTGTCAAGGAAAAAAATGAAACTTCTTAAAGACATGGCTCCTCTTCAGTGGGGTAAGCTGAGATGCCCCGGTGTGGAATGTGTGCTCTGGTCTCAGTCTCCATTTCTTAGCTGACCTCTGGTGCATCCTAGATGGGCAGAGTGGGTTCCTTGTTTCACCTCTCTTGGCCTCAATTTGCTGATCTGTAAAAGGAAAAGATTAGACCTGCCTTGGTGAAAATCCAGTGACACGAGGAATGCAAGGCAGATTCAGTTTCTGCAGAATAACCTGAGTCTGATTGCCACAAAGGATTCCTCAGGGATAAACAAGTAGGGTTTTTCCTATTCCAGTCTACCCTCATCATCAAGAGAGCAGTTAAGTCTGATCTCCTTGAGGTTTGGGTTCACTTTACCCAGCTGAGAGTAACAGGTGTTGATTTTCCAAAGGCTAGTACCTGGGTTGTTCTCCACAGCTGCCCTGCCAGAAACGAGGACTCTCAGAATCTATGGAAGCTAGACAGTAAATGCCAAGGACAGGCGCATCATCAAGGGCCTTGAGTGACAGAGCCTGCTGGGAGGGACATTGTGGTGGAAGGTCTGTAATCTGATTGAAAGCCTCTAATGATGGAAAATGTGGGAACAGAGGACAAAGAACCCGACTGAAAAAAAAAAAAAATTTTCAAAGG
>NW_027532833.1:157244-163354 GCF_008692635.1 Crocuta crocuta
AAAAAAAAAAAACTTTTCCAAGGCAAGAGTCAAAACACATGGAGATGACATTATTTATATATAGCATGGAGCACAAGCCAATGTACTACTGCAGATAAATGGACAGCAAGATGAGATCTGCCTGGTTCTCTCCAGTTGAGACCCATGATATCAAAAACTCCAAAGAAACAAAATCAGAGTGATTAAACCCAGTGCTTTGTGTTCTTGAAAGGATTGCTGGATGAATCCTTAAGTGGGCAGGCAGGACATTTCTTTACTATTTGATCGTTTGTGATCACAGATCTCATATTGCAACGTGAGAGTCGCGTCTTGTCAAATTATCTCTGATCCAGTCCACAGGAGATAAAAGATGATAACCAGAGTACAATAAACATGGGAGAGAACTGCGTAAGCAGCGAGGCTGCTGTGAATTTCATTGCCTGCATCCTCTTTGCAGACCTCACTACTCTGTGGAAACGTGGTTGCCTTAACAATCATAATAATGGATTTTCTAGCCCTGACCCACTTTTCCAGGACATTTAGGAAAACCCAGGAGAGTAATGTTCTCAAGAGCAAGTTCACTCGCAGGTTATCACAAAGCTTTGCCAGGAACACACTATTCTGGCTGGAGGAGAGAGCGGGGATCTTTCTCCTCTGTTGAGTCGGGTTCTGCAGCACAATTACTTGCGGTCCATATGTTTTAATTTTAATGAAACAGCTTTCTCAGCTTTTACTGTTCTTTCATTTCAACTTTACATAGGTGTCCAAGCGACTGGAGGAATGGATTTAAGCAAAAGGCAAGATGTTTCTTTTCCCGTTGAGGGCATAGGACTGGATTAAGCCTGTAACAGATACCGTCAGTGCCCTGTTTCTTATTGTCCCTGGAACTTGATGGTGCCATAGGCTTCCAGCTACCCAATCCATATCCCTCTGCATAAGGCTCTTCCCAGGGCAAGGAAGTGCTGAGGAATTAACACCTCTGGGGAACCACTCTCAACCACAGATTCTTAAGACAGGTGTATACACTTCTCCAGCAACTCTGGGCATGTGCTGTATACTGTTTGCCAGAGGAATTCTCCATGTGCCTACTGCAGTAGTTGGCTTAGTGTACTGAATACCTTCTTGCCCTGCCCCATGACCCCTTTCTTCTACCAATGTTATCTCTACCTCCTAATGAAACTACTTGAATTGGAATCCTTATCTCAGGTCCCAAATCTGGAAAAAATACCTCCTGAGACCAGTGTCTTCAAATAAATTTTCTTCCAAGAAGTTCCTAGAAACTCCTACAAATAGACTCTTCTTTGGTCATGCCACATGCTCATTAGAAGCATTTAGATACGTCTGTGCCCAGCACTGGGGACACACTGAATTCTTTCCCAGGACACTTCCATGACATGACGGGCCCACCAGTTCACCAGCCCTGATTAAATTCTTCCTGGACTCAAGCTGGAATGCATCCTCCTTTACCCATACTTTAGCCCAAATCACTTCTTATTAAATTTTGGGTTTATTGAAGTATAATTGACAAACAAAATGGAAGGTCTTTTTAAAATTTTTTTACAAATGTTTCTTTTTTTAATTTATTTTGAGAGCGAGCATGAGCAGGGGAAGAGCAGTAAGAGAGGAAGTGAGAGAATCCCAAGTCGGCTCCACACTGTAAGCACAGAACCCAACATGGGGCTCGATCCTATGAACATTGAGGTCATGACCTGAGCTGAAATCAAGAGTCAGACATTTAACCAACTGAGCCAACCCAAGAGCCCCAAATTGGAAGGTCTTTAAAGTCCACCTCGTGCTGATTCAGTACATGTAAATATTGAGAAAGGATCCTCCCGTGTCGTTAAGTAGCTCATCCATCGCCTCACAGATTTATCTGTTTTCTTTTCAAAGAAAATATTTGTTCTACTCCCATAGCAAATTTCACTTACACGATCATGTTAGCAATCAAACTGCTTTAAGCAAGAAATAGCACTGGATTTTCAATTTGCCATGATGATCCACTTACCAGAATCTTCTATAGTTTAAAGCCACAGAGCAATGAGAAGCAGTAGTAATAGAACTCGTCATTACCGAAAATTATTTTTCCACTAATATTTTTCTTTTAACTATTCATTTCAAGACCACATAAGTAAACTTGGCTGTTCCTTGCTTAGCATGCATGAGAAAGGGGTTGAGTGGGTGAGAGAAGTTTGATTTTGACATAAATATGTGAAAAAGTGAAAGTATTTTACCTTTAAAATGGATTTTCAAATAAAGACACTTAATGAGAACACTAGTTTCTTTTCTTTTTTTTTTTAATTTATCTAAATTAAAGTTAGTTAACATGCAGTGTAGTCTTGGCTTCAGGACTGGAACCCAGTGCTTCATCTCTTATAGATGACACCCAGTGCTCATCCCAACAGGTGCCCTCCCTAATGCCCATCACCCATTTGGCCCATTCCCTCTACCCAGCTCCCCTCCAGCAACCCTCAGCTTATTCTCTGGATTTAAGAGTCTTGAGGCACCTGGGTGGCTCAGTTGGTTAAGCGTCTGACTTTGGCTTAGGTCATGATCTCAGCGTTTGTGGGTTCAAGACCTGCATCAGGTTCTGTGCTGGCAGCTCAGAGCCTGGAGCCTGTTTCAGATTCTGTGTCTCCCTCTCTCTCTCTCTGTCCTTCCCCTGCTCGTGCTCTGTCTCTCTCTCTCTCTCAAAAATAAACAAACCATAAAAAATTTTTTAAAAAAGAGTCTCTTAGGGTTTGCCTCTCTCTCTATTTATATCTTTTTTTTTTCCCTTCCCTTCCCCTATGCTCTCTGTTAAGTTTCTCAAATTCCACACATGAGTGAAATCATAAATTTTTCTTTCTCTGATTGACTGATTTCACTTAGCATAATACATTCTAGCTCCATCCATGTTGTTGCAAATGGCAAGATTTCATTCTTTTTCATCACTGAGTGATATTCCAGTGTGTACACACACACACACACACACACACACACCACATCTTCTTTATCCATTCATCAGTCGATGGACATTTGGGCTATTTCCATAATTTGGCTATTGTTGATAGTACTGCTGTAAACATTGGGATACATGTGTCCCTTTGAATTAGCATTTTTTGTATCCTTTGGAAAATTACCTTTTGTATCCTTTGGGTCATAGGGTAGTTCTATTTTTAATTTTTTGAGGAACCTCCATACTGTTTTGCAGAGTGGCTGCACCAGTTTGCATTCCTGCCAGCAGTGCAAACCGGTTTCTCTTTCCACAGCCTCACTAACATCTGTTGTTTCCTGAGTTGTTCATTTTAGCCATTCTGACAGGTGTGAGGTGGTATCTCATTGTGGTTTTGATTTGTATTTCCTTGATGATCAGTGATGTTGAGCATTTTTTCATGTGTCCTTTAGCCACATGAAAAGTATCTGTCTATACATGTCTTCTGCCCATTTCTTCACTAGATTATTTGAGATTTGTGGGGGTGTGGAATTCAGTTTGATAAGTTCTTCATAGATTTTTGATATTAACCCTTTATCCAATATGTCATTTGCAAATATTTTCTCCCATTCTGTCGGTTGCCTTTTAGTTTTATTGATTGCTTTCCTGTGCATAAGGTTTTTATCTTGGTAAATTCACAATAGTTCATTTTTGCTTTTATTTCCCTGCCTCGGAGACATGCTAAGTAAGAAGTTGCTGCGGCCAAGGTCAAATTTGTGTGGAACCACACAAGACCGCAAATAGCAAAAGTAATGTTGAAAAAGAAAACCAAAGCTGCACACATCACAATTCCAGACTTTAAGCTGGGTTACAAAGTTGTAATCATCAAGACAACACAGTAATGACACAAAAATAGGCACACAGATCAATGAAATAGAATAGAAAACTCAGAACTGGACCCACAAATATATGGCCTACTAATGTTTGACAAAGCAAGAAAAAGTATCCAGTGGAAAAAAGACAGTCTCTTCAGCAAATGGTGCTGGGAAAACTGGACAGCAACATGCAGAGGAATGAAACTCGACCACTTTCTTACAAAATACACAAAAATACATTTGAAATGGATGAAAGACCTAAATGTGAGACAGGAAACCATCAAAATCCTATAGGAGAACACAGAGAGCACTACTGTTTTAATGCCCTTAGCCCTGGTGGTTCCCATATGGTATAATATTTGAAACATGGTCTTTGTGAAAAGTCTCATGCACATGCTTACTCTTAACCTTTCTTCAAAAACAAAAACTCAGGCAAATATAAAAATTTAGGTGATAATTTTTATAATATTTATAACATTTTAATATTACTTTTTAAATCTCTAAATAGAAGTGAAAATCACAAATGAAATAACTAAAATGTGCCCCCATGTAAATCCCTCCATATAGAAATAGAGTAGAAAGTTAACTTTTCAAGATGTGGTGGACAGAATCCTGACATGGCTTCCAAGATTCCCACCCATTGGTGTACACATCTTTATAATCTCTGTGCCTGGGTGGAATCTGTGAATATAACAGGATATAACTCCCATGGTTAGGAGAGTGAACTCCCATGGTTCAGTTCACTTGGAGTGTATCAAAAGGGAGAGTATCCCTGGTGGACCTGGCCTAATCAGGTGAGTCCTTAAAAGAGAGGTTTGGCCCTTCCCGAAGTCACAGAAATTTAAAGTGTGAGAGAGGTTGTTCTGCCTTCAGTGGAGCAAATAGTCATGTTGTGAAATGGCCTCTGGAGTAGGTAACATGATAAGAACCTGAGAGTGGCATGTAGGAGCTGAGAATCGTCCTTGGCTGACAGAAAGCAAGAAATAGATCTCAGTCATATATCCTTAAGGAAATGAATTTTTCCAACAAAAAGAGGAAGATAGAAAGGGAAACTTTCCCTAGTCAAGCTTCCAGATAGTACAGAGCTGGCCAACGCCTTGGTTTCAGCCGTTTGAGATCCTGAGCAGGGGACCCCCAGCTAAAAGGTGCCACATACCTGACCTGTGGAAACTATGAGATAATAAATTTGTGTTGCTTTAAGCTTCTAAGTTGGAGGTCATTTGTTAAGCAGCAATGTATAATCAATACACAGAATTTCCTTGGAAGTTGATCACTATGGTCAGTCTGTAGTGCCCTGCATAAGTTTTCTTGCACCTCAAAGGACATCATTAAGAGAGTGAAAAGGCAGCCTACAAACCGGGAAAAAATATTTGCAAATCATATGTCTTATAAGGGACTTGTGCACAGAATATTTAAAGAACTCAGGATGCCTGGGTGGCTCAGTCAGTTAAGCTTCTGACTCAACTTCAGCTCAGGTCATGATCTCATAGTTCATGGATTCAGGTCCCACAATGGGCTCTGTGCTGGCAGTGTGGAGTCTGCTTGGGATTCTGTCTACCTCTCTCTCAGTCCCTCCCCTGCTTGCTCTCTCTCAAATAAAATTTTTTTTAAAAAACTTTAAATATTCTTTTATTTTTTTGCTTTTAAGAACTCTAAAAGAACAATCCAGTAATATAAAGACAAGTAGCCCAGTAGACATAACTCCAGAGAAGATAGCCAGATGGCCAGTAAGTACATGAGGGGCTGCTCAACATTATTAATCATCAGGAAGATGCTGATCAAAAACACGATGAGTTTGCACCTTCTGTCCCCTGGGATAGCTATAATAAGAAAGGATGTGAAGAAATCTGAATGCTCCTACTTTGCTGGTGGAAATGTAGAATGGTGTAACCACTTTGGTAAACGGTGTGGCAGGCCCTCAGCAACCCCTCTCCTAGGAACCTCTACAAGGGAAATAAAAAGCTGTCCACGCAAATACTGGTAAGTGCATGTTCATAGCAGCAGTGTTCGTAATAGCAAAGGGTGGAAACAATCCAAATGTCCATCAGCCGATGAGTTTATTGTCATCTGTCCATACACTACTATTGCACAATAAAAAGACCACATATTGTATGATTCTATTTATATGGAAAGTTCAGAAAGGCAAATCTATATAAAACAAAACACATTAGTGTTTACTTGGGGTAGAAGACGGGTCACAGGCATGACTGTTAATAGCATAGAGATTCTTTTGAGAAAAAATGGAATGATTCTAAAATGAGGTTGTAGTGATGGCTGCTCGACTCTGTAAATAGAGTAAAAGCTGTTGAATTGTACACTTAAATGAATTTTATAGTATATGCATT
>NW_027532833.1:163381-171871 GCF_008692635.1 Crocuta crocuta
TTTTTTAAGAAAAAATTTTTCAAGTTCATTTATTTTGAGAGAGAGAGACAGCACACGAGTGGGAAGGGGTCGAGAGCAAGGAGACAGAGAATCCCAAGTAGGCTCCGAGCTGTCAGCACAGAGCCCTGCATGGGGCTCAGACTCCCAAACCATGAGATCATGACCTCAGCTGAAATCAAGAGTCTGATGCTTAACCTACTGAGCCACCCAGGCACCTCATGCTGTCTTTTTTTGTTTTTGTTTTTTTTTTAAAGGCTGGTCTCTCCCTTGTTTTGCTGGGGCCATGCTAGGAGAGAATGTGTTCTGTAATAATAAGACAAAAAAAAAAAGTTACCGGATGTGATACACTTCCTGATGGGGTTGGAGACGCAGCATCGCACAGGGACAAGTGGCATTTACCAAGCAGAGAATTTTCTTCTCTTTGCTCGCTGCCTCGCTGAGCCTCAATATTACCCGGCCCAAGAAAGGATTGAACTGGATAAATTCCCAGTTGCTCCCTATTCTAAATATTCTTTTCAGCCTAATGATCTATACAAAGATAATCACTAAAATGATATTGAAAGTAGCCAGTTATGCCAGAGTATCACTGAAAAATGTTCTTATCTTCTTTAAATGAAAGGATTTGTTTACATGTGTAAGTGTAACCAAGGATGACCCCAAGGATTTCATGGTGCCTCTTCTGTGTTACTTATTCTCTATTTTAATGCTAATGTGAGTTTTATACAAACTACCATTTACGTCAGAAACACAATCATTTGCCTCGGAGTTCCTAATACCAATTTTGTTCTTTAGCGAAATTATTTTCAAGCCATTTTTAATTTACCGGTTCTGAAAGCTCAGGAAAGAGGAAAGGAAAGAACACAAACCAGTGTAGTGCAGTGAAAACACATTTTGGTTCCCCTTAGGACATCTAAATGGCTTTCCACTTTCCTTGGTCACTAAATACTCACAAGGCCTTAGTCTATTAGTTACTAAGGTAACCCACAGCTGGCAGCTTGTTGCCATACCTTTCAAGGCCAGCAGATTTTTCAGTATTTCACAGATAATGTCACATTAACCTCAAACTTGTCCTTTTCCCAAAAGAACAATGGTTGTTTGAATGAATCTGTTATAATTTTATTCTTTCTTTTTTTAAAAGGAGCTTTGTGCTTCGGTTTCTTTCAGGTCAGGTACTATTCATTCTGTTTTTAGAATAACGTAGCGGTGCAACTCAAGAATCTTTATTGATTCCCACATTAAACCACGCCTTTGCGCCTTGTGCTGGTTACTCACAGTCTGAGTCAGAATCTGTGTAGTCATCCAAATGGTGCTCAAAAGAGAGGACATCCTTTGATTGACCCTTACATCCCCGTAAGAATATACCTGGTGTAAATCGAGGCAAAGAGGATGTAATAGTGATAAAGGATAAAAAAGGGACAGTCTTTTGCCTTTCGGTCATTAACTGTGGTGTATAAACTGAGATGAGAGAAGCAGTGTTAAGAAAGAGAGGTTGCTGGGGCACCTGGGCGGCTCTGTCGGTTAAGGGTCCCACTTCAGCTCAGGTCATGATCTCTCGGTTTGTGGCTTTGAGCTCTGCGTCTGGCTCTGTGCTGACAGCTCAGAGCCTGGAGCCTGCTTCAAATTCTGTTTCTCCCTCTCTCTCTGCTCCTCCCTGCTCACGCTCGGTCTCTCCCTCTTTCAAAAATAAATCAACATTAAAACATTTTGTTAGTATAAAAAAAGAGAGGTTGTAGCCAAGAATCCGATGTATTTCTTCATAGCCCATCATTACAATGAGAAGGTAGGGCATGCTAACTAGTGTGTCTGAGAATCAGCTACTGTTCAAATTTAAACACGGTGCTGAGAGTGAATTAGTCTTTTCCAAATAACCCCAATTAATATTAAATTGAGATAAATGTACATTTGAGTAGATAGATTAAATATTAATAAAAGCAAATATACTGACAGCAGATTATCTCTTTAACAAGTATGTACTTAAGAAAATTTTGAGGTAATTTACATGTAGTAAATCTGATCCCAGAAAATGCCAGTATCTAAAATCATGGCAGTTTTCAATTATCTGCAAACCCTCCCCTGCAATCAAGCACTAATATTTGTTGGTGGTGAAATCCTCCTTCTAAAGTTCAAGTTCTTATAGATTCAGTAGTTCTTGGGAGCTCTTAAATTTATTTACTTTCAGGGGCATCTCACTGGCTCAGTTGGGGGAGCATGAGACTCTTGACCTCAGGGTTGTGAGTTCAAAACCCACATTGGGTTAGAGATGACTTAAAAACATTTTTCTAAAAATGTATTTCTTTCAGTTGAGAAAATCTTCAGATATCCTTAAACTTAATCTTACTTAGATTCTTTTAAAAATTATTTCTGGGGGCGCCTGGGTGGCTCAGTCAGTTAAGCGTCCGACTTCAGCTCAGGTCATGATCTCATGGTTCGTGGGTTCGAGCCCCGCGTCGGGCTCTGTGATGACAGCTAGCTCAGAGCCTGGAGCTTGTNAAATGATGTCATATTTGGTTTGTCTAGGTAAAAATAACGTCCTTGGTGTTTACCCCATTTTAACTACCTTGTTCTCTGCTTATTTATAGTTTGTTTTGTCTCACTATGTTAATGAAATTCTAAAAGGGCACAGTCAAGTGTCAGGGAGTTTGATTTCATCACCTAACCCTTTGATTTGTTTAAAACTAGGTTCAAAAATTCAATTAAGATCACATAGACTGTTCACAAATGAGCTACCCTAAATAGAATAAAATATGAACCATAACACAGGAAAATGAAAAACATGTGGAAAGGAGCAATGCTTGGAAAATTCCAAAACTTGAGAGAAGTTTTATAATTGAAATTGTATTTTCAGACACTAAAAAAGATAGCCTTTGCCTTGTCAGGTTTTACTGGAGAGATGATACACTAAGAGTTTGTTTCCTCGGTTCTTGCGTTCCATGTGAATAACTTCTGATTCTTTATTTTGTATTTTTTGGAATATATTTGATATGTAATACCGTAAATTGAAGGTATATATGTTGCTTTGATACATTTACATATTGTAATGTGATTGCTATTGTAGTGATATTTGTCACCTAATATAATTAGGGTCCAGTATTGTTGTCTGTACTCATTACAGTGTACATTAGATCTCTGTAGCTTAGTTACTGCTCTTTTTACATTTGTGCCCTCACCATCAGTCACATTCTCCTATCCCCAGATAACTACCATTTTACTCTCTGTCTTTTACAAGTTTGAGTTTTTTAGATTCCACATATAAGTGATAGCATACAGTATTTGTCATTCTCTGCCTGACTTACGTCATTTAACAAAGTGTGCTCAATGCCCATCCCTAGTGTCACACATGGCAGGGTAGCCTCCTTTCTCGTGGCTGAATAATACTCCCTTGTGTATATATACCACAACTTTTTTTTTTTAATCCATTTATCCATTGGTGGGCATTTAGGTTGTTTCCATATCTTGGTCTGAGTATTTGTAAATTAAGAAACTTTCTCTTACATATTTCAGTATTGTTGCTTTACTCAAGAAGAATAAACACTGTCATAAATTAGAAGGAACAGAATAGGCCTTGAAAGTCAATTCATCCTGTCTGAGAAAACCTAGTCATATATACCCAGTTATAAGATCAGATAAACAGATAATAAGTGAATCACAAACTCTTTATCATTTACTCAAAGCCTAGCACTGTTGTAGAAGTTATTAGACATGTAAAAGAAATGTAACCTTATTTTATAACTAAGCTAGTCACGGCAGGATGTATTGATGACATAATCATGCTGTATCTTTCCTTCTAAACTGTCAACAGCTTAGGGTATAGGACTGGTTCTTATTCACCTTTTTATTCTTCCCAGTTCCTGTCACTGAATCCTGAATTCAGAATGTGAACAGAGGTGCCTGGGTGGCTCAGTCTGTTATGCGTCTGACTTTGGCTCAGATCATGATCTCACAGTTTGTGGGTTCAAGCCCTTTGTCGGGCTCTGTGCTGACAGCTCAGAGCCTGGAGCCTGCTTCCGATTCTATGTCTCCCCCTCTCTCTGCCCCTCCCCTGCTCGTTCTCTCTTTCCCTCTCAAAAATAGATAAACATTGAAAACAAAAAAAGAATGTGAACAGATGTAGGTAGAAACAAAACCAGACTTTTTCTTCTTGACAGTTGAGTCTGAATCCTGGTAAGAAAGGGCCTTGATGATTATGATTTCTCTAACTGCCCACTTGTCCCCTCCTATCACACATGATCAGCTAAGTTGCTGTACATGTAAGAAACAAAAGAATAGAGTGACTCTCAGCTCTTTTATCTCTGTTAAAAAAGTGTCTTTTATGCAATGACCTCTCACGATTTCCTAGCCCTTTGTAGCTTGTGTGTATTTGATGAAGACCCATACGTATGCATTGTTTCCTTCAAAGTCATCATTAGGAAAATACTCTGAATATAGAAAAGCACTTTCTAGTTAGTTTCCACCCTTGGAATCCAGCCACATGTAATGTTAGTTACAGTAATCCAGATTCTTGGTTCATATTATTTTTTGAAAAATTGTAGTCTTGGCATCAGGCTGCGGGAGAAGATGGTGGTCTTCACAGACCAATGATGACAACAGAATATACAGCCTGAGAGTAGACTGTGGACCCAACTACACAGAAGCTCCTTCATCAGTTAGATTTATAACTAAAATTAATATGAATGATATTACTAATCCTAACTGAATGGTGGATGGAGAGAGCATACCAGTGTCAGCAAAAGGGCAAAGTTCATATAGCATTAAAGTTGTACTTCAAGAGCTAAGACATCTAATACGTCCAGAGAAAATAGGAAGTTTCCACGCCACCAGAAGGACGAAATATAACAATTCATTTTAGTGGATCTCAAACTTGTCTGAAATCAGCAACCTTCTACTCCTGTTCATGTCTTAACTAAATATCACAATGCAAAATAGCCACACATTAAATAAAAGAATTTCAGCTGGTAAATGTGACCTGAACATTGGTAGGGATATAGTTTATATACACACACCATAATGTTTTCAGGTTATAAGAGGAGAAGGGCAGCCCCATTTTATTTTTTTTATCTCTTGTTAAGGCACTGCCATTTAAGCAACCTGAAGTACTCAAAATAGAATTCAGGTTTACAAGAAGAAAGCATAGGAGGAAGAGTCAGATGCTGTGGAAGCATGTCTATTTCTGAAAAGTAAAAAAATCTCAGGAAAAACAGAGACAGCACACTTTATCCATCTTACTTAGTGAAAGAACTTCCAACTGAAATTGTCTAAAGTAGCAGGCACAATGAATGCTGTCGCAAATTGTGTTCATGTTTGAGGCGGTGTGGATGCTGAATGCGAGGAGTGTGAAAAATAAGTTCAGGATTGTTTTGATACCTGTAGTCATAATAAAATAATGTTGTGGGGGAGGTCGATGAATTTCGGTGAAAAGCCGTCCCTTTGTATTACATGTAGCATACGTGGTCAACATTTGTTTATGGCCTTCGTTTGACACACCATGCACTTAAGTGAAATCAATAAAAAGGAAATACGTGTATGGATATGTGATTTCGAGATTGCAGTTAGTCTTAAAATGTAAATAAAATGTGGAACACGTCCTCAGGGAGAAAAAATGCATTCTTTTTAGTTGGCCAGTTTTACCATAAAATTCATCATTTCAGTTTTTGCCTGCTAATTTTATTTGGGACAACATATCCTTTTATTCTTCAAGCATTTAGAACCTTTGAGAAAAGGAGCAAGTAAGAGCGGGGAAGTGTTAATTTGTCTAGTACTGATCCATCAAAGAGATAATATGACAAAAAAGCAACTGGGATTACCTATAAGCTTCTGGAGTGGAGGTGGGGAGGGGGCAGACAAAAGTGCACAACTCAAAGCTCCAGAAAAAAACTATTGTCTTTGACCTGCTCCCAGGTCCATCCTTGAATTTTTCATCTCTGACAGAGTCTAGTTCACCTTTTGTCTTGGAACTGTTAAGTATTTTGCACCCACATTCTGGCAAAACCTTGCACCGTAGCGTTTCTGTATTGATGTCCAGTCAATTTCTAGATTCTGCCAATGCCTACAAGTCATATTGCCAGCATGCAGTTTAGGAGAGAAACTGGTTCACTTCCCGTCTTGGCCCGCTTCAGAAGCCAATTGATTAATTGTAAAATATCGGGTAGCTACCATTGCGTTAGCATGTCTAATCTGTTCTAGGTAAGGTATTAGGCTTTCTTTTTTTTTTAATTATAATTTATTGTCAAGTTGGTTTCCATATAACACCCAGTGCTCATCCCAGCAAGTGCCCTCCTCCAGTATTAGGCGTGTTTCTTAATGATAGAGAAAAGTCATTTTCTTCAGTCTCCGTCTGTAGACCTTGGTTCTGCAGTAGGTTATCTAGTCCAGCTTGTGGGAATCCTCAGCCACCCGCGGTTAGGAGTTCCCACCTCTGTAATTCATTTTGCTTGCTCCTTCTTCAACCGACAAAGCGCACACACTCCACAACTGTGAAAGGGAAAGCCTCACGCATGTGAGGTATCAGTTTGACTCTTTATTCTAGCTCTAAGATGGTATCCTGTGCAAAGTGCTGTACAGAAGGATTGTAAAGTCGAAAGCTGAGAAGGGGTTACTGTGAAGTAACTCCCTGCCCCAGGGAAGGAGCAGGTGGAGCCTGGGGGGATGTTGGCCTTCCTGACACAGTTCCGGGAATGACAGAGGGTGTGCTCACACCCCACCTGTATACATACCATAGCATCCTAAGGGGCATGTGACCCCTGGGGGGATCACTTCCTGCCTCGGAAGAAGGTTAACGTTGTTGAGACAGCCCGGTCTAGCACTTCAGCAGCCGGAGTACTGCCACACATGTGCTGGGTCACCTTAGGCTGTTGGCTCCCTTTCTTGGAGCCACTATTTTTTTTATATGGAGAAAAGGATTTGTCTAGGCTTGTCTTCACACTAAACGGAACTCAGAGACATTGTTTCACTAAATAGGTCATCGCTACTACCACTGTAACCTCTAAACTGATCCCAATCCAGAAAGAAGCTAAGACACTACACATCTACTAATGCAAGCAGAGTAAGAAAGCAAATGGTGGCCCTGCATTCTGCACCTGTGTCCCCTGTCCAGAGAGTGGGTTCTCTGAACCAAACTGTACCTCTCTTCTCTGGCAGCTGGGGTGCAGTGTTCCCAGGCCCTAGAGCCCAGTGCAAAGACGAGCCACCCTTATTTCATCAACACCCAGCAACGTTCATCCTTCAGCACCTCTTATTATGTCTCCTGTCTTTCTCAGATTAGAAGAAATTAATGTTTGTCTTTATCTGTGGTCTAAATATGGATGTAACATTGTTATTACTGTTACAATGTTTTGCTCTCTTGTTTTACTTTTGCCCAAATCTCAGTCTCGCCTGGCAGAGGACCTGTGTTTACTATTTTCTATTTGTGAAATGAAATGTGAAAGAAGTGAGAAGCTGCCGTTATGTAATAACTGTCTCCTCACCCTGGAATAAGTTTCTTTTGTAAAGGATCAAAGGAACCCAAACTTTAAATAGTGAATGGAGCGATGCCGGGTCACTGAGTGTAGGAACTTCTCCCTTTAACCTCTTGAAGTAAAATCTTTGATTTACTCCTCAAATACCATAATTTATAACACATTTAGCTTTCACACTGCTAATAGGTGTATTCCCTTCTTCTAAATTTTCTTTAACACATTGATTCATTCATTCATCAACTATTTATAGTTTTCAACCTTAGGTACACATTCAGATCTCCTGTGGAATTTAAAAACTACTGATATGCGGGCCCACTCTCGTGATTCTGATTCACTTGGTTGAGATAGGGAGTGGACACCAAGATTTTTTTTTAAAAGAGCCTCCCTAGGTGATTCTAATGTGCCGTCAAGACTGAAAATCTCTCATCAGTCAGATCTCAGTGATATGCCAGACATTGTTTGGCATGGAAATGAAAGGACAAAAGGATGTTGAGTCCCCCACGAGCCTTCAATTCTTGTGGAGGGACAAAGGAACAGTTTGGAGAACCTAAGATAAATATTATAATGGAAGACTCTACCAAGAACTGTAGAAGCATAGGAAAAGGAACCCTTCAATCTGTCTTGAGAAGTCAGGGCAACTATTTCAGAAAGTAAGTTAGGCAGATCAGTGAGGTGAGCATTCCAGACGTAGATGTGTACAAGTGTATGAGTGCATAGAAGACTCTAGGTGATTCCACTAAGGTTGGCAATGAAAGTGTTTGGAGATAATGCAAGGTATGCAGGCAGCAGGCAGATCTTGATGGATCTTGTTGATATCGAGAATGATGAGCAGCCCTTGAAAAGTTTTGAGCAGAGGAATGATGTGATTACCTCTGTGTCTAGTTCACTTGTCTCTGGCATCATTGTGGATTTAAGGGCCTGTGGAGACTAGATATGGCAAGATTAGACCCAAGTCTGTAAGAAAATTCCAAGAGAGCAAGTATGACTGCTTTTGACTCCTGAGGAAGTCTCCTCTAGATTCATGTTTAATGTTACATAT
>NW_027532833.1:171939-195121 GCF_008692635.1 Crocuta crocuta
TCTTCTAAAAGCCTGGTATTTTCCTGCGGGGATCAGCAAGGATCCCAGTAGGAAATACAATTAATCCTCACATGGTTCAAAATGAAGAGATCTTACTGTAAAGTTGATGGGGCAATGAGGCATGTTAAGGCACCCAGAAGGGGAAGAAATAGACGCTAGTGAGAACCAGAAGCAATGAAGAGATGCTGTCAGTAGATGTGGAGGAGTAGAGCTACCGCAAGAATCATGGCCTGAAGAATGAAGCAAAGTAGAAACACCCTGACCCCATTCTCCTTCTTCTCCCAGCCTTTCATCTGCTGATGACTCACACTGGCCAGACCCAACTTGAAGCCATCCAGAAAAGGAGTCCAGGAAGTTTCAGAGTGGTCAGATTCCTAGGAGCATAATAAACATCACAACAAAGCATAGAATGCATCTGAAGGCCAACAAAGCATGGCCAGCGTACAGATGAACATGACATCATAGCAAAAACATCTTAGCCACAATAGCCATCCTGATATTAAATGGACAACTAAAGAATATCATGCTAGACTGTAGAACTGATCCACTGGCAATAAAACAGGAGCCTTCTTTCCATGAGCCAGACTATTCAGAAATTCCTGATGGCCAGTAAAGACTTTTTGTAGGAGACAGAAGTAACAGTCAACAAATTGAGGACATTTTAATTAAAAGCTAAAATTAAAGAGTAGGTATAGCTTAGGTATTAAAATTTTCTATACCTGCTCAAACCTTTATACATTGCTGCTATTCATCTAAGTTATAGAAAAATCAAGAACTCATAAGAAACCCAGCTAAGGGATGTATGATATGTCATATGCTACGTATATGGAGTTAACTAATACATAGTCCTTGAGTGCTTATTAGTAACATTCTAAAAGATGCACACAGGTTTTGTGTGCCAGTGGCTGGATTGTCCTTCTTCCAGCTATGAATTTTGGCTTCTTTTATGCAGTACAGCTTTGCGAAGGTTTAGTGGTTCAGAGAGAGAGAGAGAAAGAGAGAGAGAGAGAGAATACCTATGTAGGCAACTATTCAGAAAATCAGCTGGAAGTAAGTTAGACATGATTTGCCACAGATATCCCTTGTTAAAATATCTAGTCTCTTCTTTCAGGGAATTAAGAGTGATAAAATATCAAATGCTAAATTTTAAATTTTTTTAATGTTTTTATTTATTTTTGAGAGAGAGACAGAGTGCGAGCTGAGGAGGGGCAGAGAGAGGGGGAGACACAGAATCTGAAGCAGGCTCCAGGCTCTGAGCTATCAGCACAGAGCCCAACGCAGGCCCAAATTCATGAACTGCAAAATCATGACCTGAACCAATCGGATGCTCAACTGACCTAGCCACCCAGGCGCCCTTCAAATGTTATATTTTAAATCTAAGTGTTTTACTAGCCTACAAGTCATGGTAAAACTGAACCACTGGGGTAGGTTCTACAATAGTGGTCTACACATATGTAAACACATTTATTTAAAAATATTTTTTATTACAGGGGCACCTGGGTGACTCAGTCGGTTAAGCATCTGACTTTGGCTCAGGTCATGATCTCACAGTTCATGAGTTGAAGCCCCGCATCAGGCTCTGTGCTGTCAGTGCAGATACCACTTCAGATCCTCTGTCTCTCTCTCTTTCCCCCTACCCCGCTTGCGCACACACACACACACACACACACACACACACACACTATCTCTCACAAATAAAATAAAAATAAAAACATTTTTAAAATAATATCTGTTTAAAGAAAAGAATGCAGATAAACTTAGGTCTGATGGCCTAGGCAATAGGGAAGCATTAAAAATATTTTTATTATAGTTGGCTGTGTACATACCTTTCTGCCCCATCAGACTGTGAAGGCCTGAAGGACCTTGTCTTGTTCTTTTTGTAGTTTTTACACAACGTAGTACACTATCTTGTATATGGTAGCTACTCAGAAAAATCTATAGTAAATGCTGAAGGAAACTTCTATGTTCTTTTAATCTGTATTAAATGATTAAATATAACCTTGTTCTATAATCTGTATATGACTTAAAAGTTTTATTTCTCGTTAGTCAAATAATCTGTTGAATTGAAGGTACTATACTTTTGTGCCACATTTGGATCCTCAATTTTAAAAGCATTTAAGGATCTTCATGGGAATTATTGTGGTGATAATTTTGTAGCATATACAAATACTGAATTATTATATTGCATGAAATATGTTTAACATTGAAATGATGCTGAAGTCATTCCGTCTTTGATAATTTGGGAAAGCTTTCAAGATGTTTCAGGACATCAGGGTCACTAGTAAGAATATTAGTTTTCAGTGATCTGTTTGGGAGAACCCATTCATAGGAATTTCTAGTTGATAGAATATCAGAAAATCCAGACTTTGCTTTATTTTCTTATGGTTGGTTTTTACTGAAGTAACTGGAATGTGGCCTATTGATCTTTATATTTAAAGAGCTCTATTCGTATTACATAAAGTTAGCTCTTGGTGTTCAAAACTCCTTGCTTCCTCCTGCTCCCCACAGTCCATTCTGTGAAGAGGGAAAAAGTTTTTAAACTCTCCCAAGATGCCTGACGTGGACCCCCAGGCTTGAATAAAAGAGACATCTCTTAGGTCCCTAGTGACAATTTCAATCCTTCTAAAGATCTCCTATTTCACTGCTAGGGGCTAAAAAAGAGCTTTGTAACATTCAGCTGTCCAGGCAGGGTTTAATGCTTCCAGTAAATAAAAACTTTTATTTTGGATTTAGGCGAAATGTTCCCATCACTCATGAGTATGCTGCAAGACTATAAAATTCCTCACACAGTTGCATCAAAGACAAGGTTTGTTTGAATGAAAAAACAAAACAAAACATGAATTATACTTTTTAATAATGGAAGAGATTTCTTACAACCTTCATTCCCACACACATCTAAGCTTGATGGAAAGTTGCACAAAATTCAATTTCATAAAAGTAGTTTCAACTTCATACACTTTTTACTTGTTTTTTCAACACAGAGCATTTTTCTGTAGATCACCCCAACATAAATCAGTTTTCATAAATCAGTTTTTATTATTTTATTTCCTATTTCTTACATAACTAAAAGCTATTGTTTGGGTTATGGTACTGGTTATAGATCTCTTTCATATTCTTTTATGTCAGCGTGTGCCTTTGTAAAGCAGAAGAATTTATACACACACACACGTGTACACATACATGCACACACACTTACTTTATAGCTGTTCCTCCCACTGACTGGCTGAGAAGGCAGGAGAAAAGAAAGTCCTGGCTCTAATTATGCCCCACAGTCTTGCTAGCACGGGTTGGTGCAAACTAACAGAAGTTTCCTTTCCAGTACCTCGGGTCCTCTGGGAAGCTGGTATGTTCTCTAGGGTCATGTGATAGAAATTCAGTCAGTGGCTTCAGCTAGTATACAGGTGTCTCTGAAGCCAAAAAGAGAGAATTTTGATGAATCTAAGAATAATGGTCACCAATTATGTCCAGCTTGTCCACTTTCCACTAAGTCTCAACCTTCAAGCAAGCATTTAAGTTTTCATCTGATTTAGTCAATAGTCTGGTGACTACATAAAGGGTTGTTATAAGATTAATGTTAATGGCCATGGCGAAAATCAAAAACCAGAGATGTTCCAGCAATTTTTTTTTCCAGTTAAGTATGCCATTTACTGAAAGAGGTGAGTTTAGACAGAAGAATTTGGAAACTAGTTCCACTTAGACCTTGTTCACAAACCTGTATTCTATAAATTATAGGGAAAACTTTAGATAGACTAAAACAACTAGTATTGCCAACTTTAAAAAAAAATGAAGGCTAGGAGAAGAAGCTATGACCCAGTTTTGGTTTTTTGTTTTTTGTTTTTTTGTTTTGTTTTGTTTTGAGAGAGAGAGGTTCAAAGAGCGCACAAGAGAGGTAGGGGCAGAGGGAAATGAAGAGAGAGAATCTTAAGCAGGCCCTGTGCCCAGTGCAGAGCCCAACACAGCTTGACTGGGGCTCCATCTCACAACCCTGAAGTCATGACCTGAGCCAAAATCAAGAGTCAGGCATTTAATCGACCGAGCCACCCAGGTACCCCTGACCCAGTTTTTAAACAACTATGAGGATGACTTTATTGACCCAATTCTAATATAGTAGAACCCACTTGAAAGTTGACCAACATGGTTCAATGATAATAAAGGTACATAACAACCTTAAAGAAGTAGTACAGTCTAGAAATCTGAAGATTGGATTTCTGACCTTTCTGATCATGCTTCATCTCACTGGTTCTTTAGAAAATGAAGACCAGACTGGATACTCATCATAGAGCCCACTTTTAGACAACAAGCTTGAGCAGTGGAAACTTGATGAAGGCATAAGGGCCCACAGTGACCCTCTGGCTGAATACAGATGGGCCCATCAGGCCGCCCACCTCAAAATATCCATAGGCCCTAACTAACCAGTTGGCTCATACAACTAGGCTCAGTTACCACAAAGGGAAAGTCCCATGCAGTGCCATACCTCCTCACCTTCCCCCTTAAAAACACCCCCCACCCACTGCCTCCTTCAGAATCTCTCCTTTGCTGTCCTGCCCACCGCTCCCTTGTGATGTATTCAGTGAACTGTCTCCTTTGTTCGGCCTCAGGCGAATCCTTCCCTGGCCTGCACCACCACCTTCCACCAGATCATTGCCCCACATCTAGGGGGCTCCATCCAATCGAGAGACACCACATTCATAACTGATGCACTTATAGAAGCTCACTCTTACTTAGTTTTTCTCCAGTCCAGGTTACAGTGTTTCCTCTGGTAAATCATCCCTGGTGTCTTGACTATCTTCTTTTAAACCTCTTCCCTAACTGCTGGGAAAATAAGAGATTAAGACACCACTTCTGACATCAAGAAGGGGATGAACACCAAAAACAGTGAGGGAGGTTACCACCCGGGATGGGTAAGTGTGGACTTAGGGGAAATTTTAGAAGCCATACCTAAGTAAAGTCTTAATGGATGTTTGGGGTTGAGATAAGTAAAGAAACTGGGGAAAGTGTTCCAAACAGAGGAAACAAAAGGAGAGGCACTAAAACTTGACACAGCATGGCTCGTGCGGAGTATTACAGGAAGTCTGATGTGAACTCAGGAGGCATTTAGTGGGCAGTGATGGAAAATAAGTCTGTAGAGAAGTTTCTAGCAAGGACCAGATCATGCAGCTACATATCTTGCTAAGAAGTTGCATTTTGCAAAGTCACTTAGTATATAGGATATAGGACAAGAATAAGATACAGCATATGAATCAGGGTGATTTCTTCAGAGTCCAGGCAAAATGCCACTATCTCAAAATTGTCAGCATAAATCTGTCTCAGAATATGTCATTGACATACGTAATGGGCTATTTCAAAAATAAGAATAAACACATTGCATTGGAATTTAATCTTTAATTTGAGATAAAATTTTGCACTGACAATTCAATAATTGATAAATATAAACAGAGAAAACTGCATTGTACTTCGGAATGGTTGATGGAATAAAAGAATTTAAGACTGCTTGTCAAACCTATTGGTTATGCAACCAAACCTTTTAGTTACACAATATGTCCTAGAAAGAAGACTACCTTTGGACAATGGTTGCCCCCTCCTCTTCCTTAGATATTTTGAGTAAAGATTAGAGTAACAGGAGACTCTAGCTGCTGGCGAGGATGTGGAGAAACGGGCACCCTCCTACACTGCTGGTGAGAATGCAAACTGGTACAGCCACTCTGGAAAACAGTGTGGAGGTTCCTCAAAAAATTAACACTAGAACTCCCCTACGACCCAGCAATAGCACTGCTAGGAATTTACCCAAGGGATACAGGAGTGCTGATGCCTAGGGGCACATGGACCCCAGTGTTCATAGCAGCACTCTCAACAATAGCCAAATCATGGAAAGAACCTAAGTGTCCATCAACTGACGAATGGATCAAGAAGATGTGGTTTATCTATACCATGGAATACTACATGGCAATGAGAAAGAATGAACTCTGGCCATGTGTAGCAACATGGATGGACCTTGAGGGTGTTATGCTGAGCGAAATAAGTCAGGCAGAGAAGGACAGATACCATATGTTTTCACTCATATGTGGATCTGGAGAAACTTAACAGAAGACCATGAGGAAGGTGACAGAGTAGGGGGAGTTACAGAGAGGGAGGAAGCAAACCATAAGAGACTCTCAAGTACTGAGAACAAAGTGAGGGCTGATGGGGGTGGGGGAGAGGAGACAGTGGTGATGGGCATGGAGGAGGGCACTTGTTGGGATAACTAGGTGTTATATGGAAAGCAGTTTGACAATAAATTATATTTAAAAGAAAAAGATTAGCACAGGCTGGTGCAAAAGCTTCCCTTTGTAGCTGTGAAGAGACACATCAATCCTGTGGGGGTGTGTCTGTGTGTGCCATGATCACAGCACATGCCGCACACCTGGCACTTCATTGGTACTCGGTGGGCTTTATGTATCTGTTTTGAAACTGATTTCTGCAAATGGCTTATTCCTTACCAAGAGTTATTTAACTTGATAAACAACTGACCTGGTTGGGCTTGTCAATAGATAGCCCAATAATTGTGTGAAAAGCTGCCTCTGAGGAGGATCCTAAACTGAAGGACAAAACAGAGACTAATGTGAGAATGTCTGAAATGATACGTGGCTGAAATTTGCCTAACTTGACCTGTCCACGTCTCCTCCAGGAGACTTGTTTCTTGGCATTAATTTAATTAATATTTATCCTGTACACATTTCCCAACCGTGCTCATTACTTCTGCTGATGCCATGTGTGGTAAGCAGAATACTGGCCCTTTAAACACATCTACATCTTCATCCCTAGAGCCTGTGAGTATGTTATGTTACATGGCAAGAGATCACTAAGGTTGCAGGTGGAAATAAGGTATCCATTCATTTGGCTTTCAGATAAAAAGATTTTCCTGGATTATCTGGGTGGACCCAAGGTAATCACAAGGGCCTCTTGTACAAGTGGGAGGCAGAATAGTAGGAACCAGAGAGATGGCGACATGAGAAAGATTTGACTGGTCATTACTGGCTTTAAAGGTGGAAGGGTAGCACCTGCTAAGGAGTGTAGGTGGTCTGTGGAATCTGGAAAAGGCTAGAAGCCAGATGACCACCTGGGGCCCTCCAGAAAGAACGCAGCCCTCCTCACACATTGATTTTAGTCCACTGACACCCATTTTGGGCTTGTGACCTCCAGACCTGTAAGAGAATAAATCTGTGTTGATTTAAACCACCTCTTGTGGTAATTCATTATAGCAGCAATAGAAAACGAATACATCACGTATGTGACAAATGTCGTTTAGTGTTAGCTGAAACTGCCGTGGATGCATAAAGGGGTATCTAAAGCACTCAGCTTCTACTCAGTCACTTGTTTTATTCATACCATGACATCTACATTTTTGTCACAGACAGGCAGGACACAATAGGACACCGAAGAACCTTGGAGAGCTGTGAACACATATGCTTTTTAAATTTTCATTAGCTGATTAGATAAGGTTTCATACAATGTTTTATTTAAACTCTTTGCTAAATACAATCATCCTCACCCCTCGGAGGATTTAGCCAGAGCAATTTGGCAAGTGATTATTTGAATTGAGAAATGATAAAAAAAAAAAAAAAAAAAAAAAAGGTCAGTGTTTTCACAGTCATGTTCCGGGGGGTGGGGGGAGNCTCGTTTTTTCCACTACTTCTTCCTCACCCTCTTTCATGCTGTGTCTTCTGTTAACTGCTGTCTGTATTCACTTCAAAAGAACAAAGCATACGACTCCACTCCCCATTTCCTGGCCCCCCGAAGGGGACCAGGCCTAAGGTCAGCACATTGAGGCACTGATTAGAGTTGACCTTAGGTAACTGTTGCTACAGCCCCACCACCGGCAAGGCCTTGACAGCCCTGTGCCCCTGTCCCTCTCCGCAGACCTTCCCCCTCCTACCCCCCTCTTGTGCCTCTGCCTGCACAGAACATCACATCAGCACTGTTTACCGCAGGAAGTCAGCCAAGGGAGTCATAACAGGACAATAGACATACAATCTGATAACCTTGTTAGCTCAAATCAAAGCTCCTAACAAGTAGGAGACGTTGGAGTGGGATAAAACTACTGCCGTATTTGGGTTTGTTGAAGTGGCTTTTCAGATTTTTTTTTCCCCTGTTGAAAAAAAAAAAGTAGCATTTCTTATCCCTTTATTTAAGATTAAAACCAGGCACAAGGACACTAAACAAAACAGTATGTACAAGGCTAAAGTTAACTTTTATAAGAATATAAATTACAAATGGAGAGGGCTGTACAAAGTTCATAATTATCTTGTAATGGAAAATAGCATCAAACTTTCTTCATGTTGTCAAGTCTCTGCAAAAGTGCAGTAAGTGCAGAGGAACCTTCATTATCCAGAAAAAGTTAGGGATATGAATTAATTTGTGTAAATGATAACCAGTAATGAACTCATTTCAGATAACAAGGCAAGGATGATCAAGGTCTTTGTATTTTTCTGTTTTATTTACTTCACATTACAGGATACTATTTCAACACACAGAGATTTTGCCAGGTTTGATTTTGGCCTTTTATTGCCTCCCCGGTACCCACCTCACGCTTTGGGAAATGTTCCAACCTTTAAAAATAGAATTTTAATCCCGCCGTTACCTCCTCGTTGTGCAGAAGACATTAACATGCTGGCCCTTATTCTTGCCATGTCCATCCATGATCCTGGAGGAAATAGCGCTAACCTTGAAGTCAGCACTTGGCATTGCTCAGGCCCTGTGACCTGGTTAATAGTTCTGTGCCTCAGTTTCTTCATCAGAAGCCAATGACAAAATAATGAATCGATTCAACAAGTGGGCATCTGGATGCATTTGAATGTGTCATTTTTATACTTGGTGTTATTTCAAGCTTAAAAATAGGTACAATTTGATAGTTTGTCATGGCTCCCGATGTGTCTTGCGCTCTTGTATTTCTCTGAAAGATGAATTAACCAAAGCCAAGTTCACACTGGCTTAGTACCCTGTATCTAGTTAAGGGGCTTTATTGTGAACATTTTGTTCAGTCATATTTTACTCTCGTACTAAATGGAAGNGTGCACGTGCGTGCACATGCATACCCTTTATCTGGGGGGAAAATACTCCTTTCATAGTATCTGGAAAATTGTAGAGCTAAACAGACACCATTTTCCTTTTTCTATTTCTTTCTATTTGTGAAGGATGATAAAGTAGCACATGTCTAGTTATGGCTTGGAAAAGGTGAAAATTATAAATAGTTCACGTTGCTTCCTCTCCATCTTGTACATGACTTAAATTGGAAAAAAAATCTTAGAAATGAAATTTGGAGAAGATGAAAATCATTATTTTTACATGTATGGTACACGTGTAGTTCCTGTTCACCAAGATGACACTGTGAAAATAGAAAGAAAAAGCTGAATAAGAGGAAATATACTTTGTATGTATTTGGCAGTTACATGCATAATAGGTAATATGATGCAGTGTTTATCTAGCAATTACATAAAATGATTGGGTCTTGGCAGTGAGAAGTTAAATGTTTTCAGTTTAAAAATATTCCTTTCCGTAGAGTCCCAGGCAGCCTTTTACTTAGACATCTATGAATACATTGTTCGAAAGGCTTCACTGGGGCTTCACCCCAAATATGTTCACCACTGGTCTCCTCTAGTATCTAAAATTTCTAGCACTTTTACACACCTTTGTACTAGGTCATTGAAAGATTCTTAGACAATCAGTGGTAATTTGGAATGGACCAGTAAGTCCTCATTATTCAGCAGCAATTCTAGCATGAATTAGCTCAAAAAGATGTGGTATTTCTTTTTTTTTTTTTCAAATAGTTTATTGTCAAATTAGTTTCCACATAACACTCAGTGCTCATCCCTACAAGTGCCCTCCTCCATTCCCATCCCTCCTCCCCCCCCCACATCCATCAGTCCTCAGTTTTTGTCAGCATTCAAGAGTCTCTCATGGTTTGCCTCTCTCCCTTTCCCCCACCATTTACCCCCTTCTTCTCCCCCTTGTTCCTCCGTCAAAAGATGTGGTATTTCTTGAGTTATCGATCTTCATAGAGTCTTAGACTTTGGACATAGTAATTAAGACCTAGCTGGTTCTCGCCTTATATTTGTACACCCAGCTCACGGGAAGGTTTGGTTTCATTGACAAGCCTGCTGCTAGATCTGGTCTACCTATAATCACCAAATCATCTTTAGGAATACTTTGAAGGAAGAAATTCTATTGATGATAAACATCTAAATGTATTCATTGTCTCCATTTCCTTTTGAAATTCAAAATAACTAAAGAAATTCAAAGTACTGGATCAGGGATGCCTGGCTGGCTCCGTCGGAAGAGCATGCAATTCTCTATCTTGGAGTCATGAGTTCAAGCCCCACATTGGGTGTAGAGATTACTTTTTAAATAAATCTTAAAAAACTACTGGATCATCTGAAGGTAAATACAACAACTATAAAACATGAGCATATACCACATCCAAAGGCTAGCCACTGCCTGAAGAGGGTAAAGCACTTCAGATGTCCATGAAGTATCTTTCTATCCAGAGGCCAGCTCTAAAATAGTTCTAATGCTGTATGTTCAAATGAGACAGTGATGGAAGTCCCGTTTCTTTTTCCAATAAGGGTTCTTACCTGTTATCAAGGTATAGCCTGACATGTAAACAATTAGCTCGGGTATTTGAAATGTAAATAGGAGACAGTTTATTAGCTTGTTAATTGTTAGTCCCTTAGAATATGGACTATAATTTGATTTTTAGCCCAATTAGAGATAGCCAAATAGTAGTGTAATTGAGAATAAGGAGGGAAACTCAGGATCCACTACTAGCTAAAGGCAGATCAGTTCAGTTGAGTGGCATGTATATCCATTTGACCTTTGATCTCTGGAATTACAGCAATTTATAAAAGCCAATTAAAAGGGTTTTGAAGACAGAGCTCAATTCTTGTTTATCCTGTATTTCCTATATACCTACCACACCAATGAGTATGGGCTCAGGAGGTGAAACTAGGCACATAGTGGAGTGATTAAGAAGGAATGAAGAGAAGTCAGTTTCTGAGTTCCATTCGAACGTTGTCAAGAGCAGTCAGTTATTTTTATTTCTTCCCAAAGTGGATTCGTGTTGAGTCTCAGTAGCTAACATTCCCCATTGCATTTTCTGCATCAAAACATTGAAATTGTATTGAAATACCTTAAGATCAAATTAGATGTTTCAAACATTGATAGTCATTACTTGGATTGGACTTGGACTTAATCATTTTTAACTGATGAAGAAAATATTGTGCTGAGTTTACCCCACANTCTTGTGATGAAAGCAAGCAACTATAAAATACAGAAAGAATGGATATTTTGCATGGTTTTACAATATGGTATCCATTAGTTTTATAGTTAACGTAATTCAAACAATGCCAGGGATTTATTAGAGAAGTCGCATGAACTGGAGTGGTAGAATCGAACTCCTTCGGTTCTGACGCTAACAAGAGAAGTCATATAGTAGTGACTTCTTCTCCGACAGCATACTTAGCCTTCTGACAATTGGAGTAGTAAAACCCCAAACTGAAATACCTCATTAAAACATTCTTTACATTTATAGCTGGTTTTGTTTGCCTTTGGTTGCACTGCCCCAACCCTAAATTTACAACCGTGTATGTGTCTGTGTGTCTGTGTGTTCCGCAGCACACTGGTACCCTTGGAAAGCTTATAATCCTTCAAACTAAGATATTTTTGGTACAGATTGTAAATTAGAGCAATAACAAAAGTGACACTGTATCTTGATTGAATTTCAAATGCAATCTTCGTTCAGTTAAAAAATAATGAACCAGATTTAGTTAAAGTCTGAGTTATGACCTTGCAAATAAGGTAGCTTTGGAAATGACATGAACTTTTCTAGGTTCTTATTTTACTTCCAAATAGCTTTGCCTGTAATTCGCAAATTGATGTTAACAGCCCCTTGTAATTAAACAAATGACCCTGCATCCAAACAACAATAGAAATAAGAACTACATATCCCTCCTTGAAGCAGGGGCTCTCTGGGCCTTTTCTTTCTTTTTTTTTTTTTTTTTTAATTTTTTTAGTGTTTATGTATTTTTGAGAGGGAGAGAAAGAGAGACCGAGCATGAACAGGGGAGGGGCAGGGAGAGAGGGAGACACAGAATCCGAAGCAGGCTCCAGGCTCTGAGCTGTCAGCAACAAGAGCCCGATGCAGCGTTCGAACCCATTAGCTGTGAGATCATGACCTGAGCCAAAGTCGGACATTCAACTGACTGAGCCACTCGGGCACCCCTCTGGGCTTTTTCATGATAATTTACTAACTACAGGAAAATGACACACCTTTACACAGTGCCTTGCTGTATTCGGCATCTTGGGCTCCCAACATGAGGACCAAGTTCGTGGATTCCATGATGCTCAAGGCGTAAATGCTAGACCAAGATATGTGAATCCAAGAGATAAGATCGCACAGACTCAGAATTTCGAAGTAGGAAGGAGCCTAAATGGTTCTCTAAGTCAGTCTTTTAGTACAGGTTGCCTCCACAATCCTAGCTTTCCAGAGTCTTGGCTTGTGAGCCAGGATAAAAAAGAAATACATAAAATATATTATGATACAGTATATATAAACTGGGTCCTAACTAGACATAACTGAGAGCTTCTGTAAAACAGTACTTACTGTGTGTAATGAATTCACATATTTTCCTCTTCCATTCTATATCTGGTTTTAATCTTGATAACAATCCATGCATTTGATTTTATGACCACTAGTAGGTTAAGACTTGTTATTCATCCTTGCGACAAGAAGTGTGGCCCCTGAACTGGCAGCAGCAGCACTCAGGAGTTTCTTAGAAATGCATAGTCTCAGGCGCCAGCCCAACCTAGTGACACAATATGCACGTTTTCACTAGATCCCCAGCTGATTCCCAGCACCTTACATTTGGAAAAGCCTTGTTCTACATCATCCCCAAGGGCAGTAAGGTTCTTTCGTTCTCCTAACGTACCACATTTTATTTTCAAACAGTTGTCCTCTACGGAATCATCTTCGTGGTATTAAGTGGAAATTGGTATGCAAACTATCAACTTGGAGACCAGCACAGAAACAGCATTTCACAAGTGATAAATCCTTTTCCTTTACCACATAAGTGCCGCCCACTGGCCCTAGTGTCTCTTCCAGTAAAATTAGTTTCAACTTCTTTGCACGTGGCAATCCCTCTGCTAAAAACCGAGGCATCTTTGTGACTCTTCACCTTCTCTCTCGTCCCATGCCTGAACAGACAACAGTCCTGATGCAGTTACCTTCCAAGTATTTCTCCAATGAAGGGTCTCAAAGTAGTTTCCAACAATCCAAGGACCAAAGGGGAATGGTCAATAAACACGGAACGTCATGGCAGAAAATTCAGCATTCGCTATGTTCATTTAGTGAGGTACCTAATCCACAGTCTGGAAAGAAAATTATAATTCTTAGTACATTTTGTTTAAAAAGAGCTATCGTTTTGACGTCAGACTCTAAAGCTCAAAAGGATGCCACCACCTGGGGTACCTCACTCTTTCCTGTCTCTTGTCAGACTATTGCCCGACTCTCTGGCTTCTGACTCATCCCTCTGAATATTTATTTTCTTTGCCTTCTTTCCATCCTGCCCGCCTAGAGCTGGATAACTCTTCCCACTGTATGTTTGGGAGGGTGACTCCCACTGCATCAGCTGTGGAGTTGGAGAAAGGCCACTCAATTATCTAGCCATAATATAAGATGTAATTGAGAAACATCCCTGGGCTGACACATATTCTTCTTTGAGACTCCCCTGATTGAAGTTGGGTTACATACAAGTGTGAGTGTAAACATATTTCCCGTATCTTTTTGACATTCAAAATGGTTTGTGTTCTTAGGAACAAGAAGAGGAGTTGGTATTTAAGAGGATGTCAGTGGGCTGATAAGATAAAGTCATGGGAATAGCTTTCCACTTTTTGGGAAATGTCTGGGATGTATGTTGAGGGGTAAGGGAGTTGTCAGGCCAGTTCTGCGATCCAGTTCCCCGGAGATGAAGTTTCCTCCTTAAAATCAGTTCTTGCCATTAGTTATTACTTTGTTGCCATTGGGTCAAGGAAAAATGCTTTAAAGCTTCTAAGCTTTAGAATCTACAGCATGCGGCTGTCTTATCAACAGGAGGATGGAAGAAAGAACATTTCCCAACTTGGTCCTCTTTGTGTGAGTTCTTTATTTTTATTTATTTAAATTCTAGTTAATTAACATACAATGTAATCTTGGTTTCAGGAGTAGAATTGAGTGATCCATCACTCACATTAACACCCAGTGCTCATCCCAGTAAGTGCCCTCCTTTATCCCCTCACCCATTTTGCCCATCACCCCACCCCTTCCCCTCCAGCAACCCTCAGTTTGATCTCTGTATTTAAGAGTCTTCTATGGTTTGCCTCCTTCTCTGTTATTATCTTATTCTTTCTTCCCTTCCCCGATGTTCATCCGTTATGTTTCTGGAAGTCCCCACATGAGTGAAATCATATGGTGTCTGTCTTTCTCTGACTGCTTATTTTGCTTAGCATGACACATTCTAGTTCCTTCCTAGTGTAATGGACAGAGCAGCCATCTGTGCTTCTGGGAGAAGGGGTGATGTTTTCTGTCATCCACCCCCCCCAATACCCCGGCACTGAGAATTCTTTTTCTTGTTTTGCTTCACACCAAACAACGAACTGAGGTGAACTGTACTGAGTAAAACAATACAGCAAAACTCTTGTATCTTTGCTGTGTACTCTATCAGATGATCGAATGTTATTAAGTTTTGTTGGGAGAGAAGGAGAATAAAGACTGTTAAAAAAATAGCTTTATTGAAATGCCATAAATTCACTGATTTATTTTTTTAATTAAAAAAAAATTTTTTGACGGAGNCAGACTCTGAAACAGGCTCCAGGCTCTGAGCTGTCAACACCAAGCCCGTTGCAGGGCCCGAACCCACATACTGCAAGATGATAGCCTGAGCTGAAGTCGAACACTCAACTGACTGAGCCACCCAGGCATCCCTTTGAATTCACTCATTTAAAATGTACAGTTCTGGGGCACCAGGATGCCTCAGTAGGTTAAACACCTGACTTCAGCTCAGGTCATGGTCTCATGGTTCAAGAGTTTGAGCCCGTCGTCAGGCTCTGTGCCGTCAGCTCAGAGCCTGGAGCCTGCTTCAGAGTCTGTGTCTCCCTCTCTCTCTGCCCCTCCTCCACTTGTGCTCTTGTCTCTCTGTCTCTCAATACTGAATAAAAGTTTAAAAAAAGTTTTTTAAACTATACAGTTCAGTGGCTTTTAATATGTCCACAGAATTGTGCTTGCATCACACTTTGAACACTTTCATCACCCTGAAAAGAAACCCCATATCCGTTAGTAGTCTCCTCCCATTTCCCCATCCCTCCATTCCTGGGCAAGCACTGATCTATTTTTCATCTGTATAGATTTGCCTAGTCAGACCATTCCATATAAATGGAATCATACAATACGCAATCTTTTGTGACACTCATTTCTTCTTTCGTTTACCATAATGTTGTCAAAGTTTACTCATTTATTGTAGCAGGCGTCAGTACTTCATTTCTTTTCATAGCTGAATAATATTCCATTGTATGGATGTGCCACATTTTGTTTATCTCTTCTCTAGTCAGAGGACAGTTTGGTTGTTTCCACCCTTTGACTATAATGAAAAATATTGCAACGAACTTTGTGTGAACACAGGTGTTTTAAATTCCTCTCATTCTGTCTACCCAGAAGTTGAATTAATGGGTTGTATGGTAACTCTGTGCTTAAATGTTTGAGCGTTGCCCAAAGTTTTCTTCAAAGTGCCTGGGGCATTTCAGATCGCCACCAGCAATACATGAGGGTTCCCAGGGCTCCTCATCGTTACCTGCACTGGTGTTCCGTATAGTTTCCGTTGTAGCCACCCTCATGGGCATCACATGGTAGCTCCTCCGGCTTTTGATTTGCATTTCCAAGGATAAGCGCTCTTAAAATACCGCTAGCTTACCCACATGTAAAAAGTGAACATTTAAGTTCCTGGATAGACCATGTTTGGAGAGTCTGCTAAAATTAAAAAACAAAAAAACAACTAATGAATCCCTCGTCTTTATGGGAGGAAATTTTATTACATAAGAGATTATCTGTGTTTGGGATCCAGAAATCATCATTTTTAATAATTGAATTCCCAGAGCTAGTCCCAAACTTAACCCTAATCAATGATTCTGTCTTTATAAGGGCACAGGGGATAAAAAATTAGGGGAAAATTAATCTCATATTCATTTGGCAAATTATACAAGTTGCTCATCCTCTGTAATACTGAGTTTTCTTATCTACAAAATTAGGTTAATAATAACACCTAACACCATTATGGGAGGGTTAAATGACATTTTTTTTCCATGTGAAATGCTGTACCTGACTAAAAGTAAACGTTAGCTATACATTTTTCATTTTTTAATGTTTATTTATTTTTGAGAGAGAGAGTGCTAGCAAGGGAGAGGCAGAGAGAGAGGGAGACAGAATCTGAAGCAGGCTTCACACTAACAGCACAAAGCCTGACACGGGGCTTGAACTCACAAACCATGAGATCATTTCCTGAGCCTAAGTCAGATGCTGAACTGACTGAGCTACCTAGGCACCCAGCTACTCTTAATTTATAGGGTGAGTGATCAGAAGTCTTGTGCATTGTAGGAATTTAAGAAAATATCCTGTACAAATATGGAGAATTCATTGAACATTTTGATCATTTTCAATCACTACCAAAAAAATATTTTAAAAATTAGCTCTGGGACACTTGGGTGGCTCAGTCGGTTAGGCATCCAGCTCTTGATTTCAGCTCAGGTCATAATCTCAGTTAGTGAGATCGAGCCCCAAATCGGCCTCTATGCTGACAGCCCAGAGCCCGCTTGGGATTCTCTCCCTCTCTGTCTGCCCCTCTCCCCACTTGTGCATGCTTTCTCTTTCTCTCAAAATAAATAATCNAACAAACTCTGAAACAGGCTGATGGGGGAGGTGGCGTATAGTCCTCTCCAGAAGCCTTTCACGGTCGGGAAGACTTGCAGCTTTTCAGCAAGTCAGCTGTCATCCCCCCAAAGGGTAGAAGTGGCATCTAGTTTCCTCAGCCTAATAATTCCCTGTTTGTTACAGACTGAAGGTCTCTAGATTCCCCGGCAACCTAGGAAATATAACTCCCTGGCCTTGGGTTACTTAGCCTTGTCCTCAGAGATGATGCTGGACAAAACTGTGAAGTTGGTAAGGCTTGTGTTTGTTCTCTTGTTCATGTTTGCTGCTCCCTCTTCCTTTCGGTTGCCCTTCGGGGGCCTCCTGTTTACACAGTATCTTCTGGCACAGAGCTGTGTTCATTTTGCCCTCAGAAACACATATGCGAACTCTCTCCCGATCCTCTACTCCAGTACCATCTAAACTTACCTTAACTCTGAGTGACTTTTTATATAGCTGATAAACAAATGCATTCATTCAGCAAGCCCATATCAAAGCCTTACTATGAGCCGGGGGCTGTAACATAATCCAGCCCGTGTAGTAGGATGCAGAAGATAACAAACTTGGCAGTGGTTATAAAACAGTGTGATAACAATGGATGTGTGTCACAGGATTGCTAGGATTAAGAGAATCGATCACCGTAAAGCACTTAGAACAGTTCCTGGCACAGAGTAAGTATTACATGCGTGTTTATGAAACACGTTACCTGCCAGGAGAAGGTATTGCCCTGGGGGCTGTAGAAACTCGTGATAAGACCATCCATCCCAACCTGAAGGATGGAGAGCCCGAGCTGGGTTCAGCGTGGTAACGCTTTAGCCAAGTTAAGATGTGGAAGAAACATGTTCCATGTAGATGGAACACCATGTGAACACAGAGACCTGGAGGAACATGACATATCTCAGGAAGCTGGAAAGTTCCGTTATGGCCAGAATATAGGCGGCATGTGAAAGAACCCAGGATACGACTCAAACTGTGTGGTCCATGGTGGATAAATTGCATTAATGGCCTCTATCAGCCTCTAGTATGTAAGTTGTGCTTTTCCCTCAAGGAACTTTGGGGAGGGGAATGGGCGTTGATTGGGTAAGCAGCAGCACTTGCCACTGTGGCAACATCAAGAAAGTTTGGGGAAATATTTTGATGTCTTAAGTACCCTTCAAGTTAACATTTTGACATACAGTTAGAGTGATTTTTTTCTTCAGTAAAATAATTAAAAGTAGATAAAGCCACAGCGTGTTTGAGAGAATATAAAAAAGTTACTGAACTTTCTAGACCTTACAACAAAAAGTCTAGCAGTTGTTTCACTTGAGTGCTGTACTTTCCAGGTTTTGAGGGGCACCNCCCTCCCCTGCTCACGCTGTCTCTCTCTCTCTCCTAGAAATAAATTTAAAAAAATAAAAATAAAAATATTGAAAAAGATACAAAGTCCTGGTTTACTATTCAGTGAACTATGCTTGATTAGTTAATTAGCTCTCAGTGCCCTTTGGCAGAAAAATCCTATTGAATGCTCTATAGGTGACATTTCCAATATAAATAAGTCTACCTCCCATTTAAGTTGCAAGGAATTGTTTCAGGAATACTGTGTAAATGTTAAAATACTATAGATTTCAAATAAAATAGGCAGCGAGAAATCATAGCGAACCTAGTTTATATGTTCCTCTTGTGAAATGTGAGAAAATAACTCTCACTTCTTAAAACTGTTGAGAGGCTGATTGCTACCTAATATACTGTGTATTCCACCTTCTTACTTGTTTGTGCACCCCCTGCTAAAATATAACCTCTATGAGGACAAGGTATTTTATACTCTTGTATCCCTAGCTCCCAGAACTGAGCCTGGCACGTAAAAGACACATTAAAAAGTTGTTCATGTTGATAAATGAAAAGTATTTACTACACGGTAGTCATTCAATGAACTATTGCAATATTGATCCTCAGGGAATTCTATACTGTTGTTAGTTATTATAATTTAGCTACGGTACTTTCTCTCTCCCTTGTGGTAATTTAGTCTGTTTGTAATTTTATGCTTTTACTTTACTTGCTTTTTACTGTTATCTCTTTCATACTTTTAGTATGTGCACATTTTAGCTTGGCATTTTGATAACTTTCTGTTATTTTATATTCTAAATGGGGCACCCGCAAGGCGGGCTTTTTTTTCAAACTTTTATTTAAATTGTAGTAAGTTAACATATAGTGTAATATTGGTTTCAGGAGTAGAATTTAGTGATTCATCACCTGCCTGTAACACCCATGCTCAACACAACTGCCCTGCTTAATACCCATCACCTATCGAACCCGTCCCCCATCCACCTCCCTCCATCAACTCTCAGTTGTTCTCTGTATTTAAGAGTCTCTTGTGGTTTGTTTCCCTCTCTCTTTTCTTTTTTCCACCCTCCCATATGTTCATCTGTTTTGTTTCTTAAATTCCACATGAGTGAAATCATATGGTTTTGCCTTTCTCTGACTGACTTATTTCAGTTGCATAATACACTCTAGCTCTATCCATGTCACAAATGGTGAGATTTCGTTCTTTTTGATGGCTGAGTGATACTCCATTGTGTGTGTGTGTGTGTATCTTCTTTATCCATTCATCTGTCATTGGACATTCAGTGTGGCTATTGTTGATGCCGCTGCTGTGAACATCAGGCTGCATATACCACTTCGATTCTGCATTTTTGTATCCTTTGGGTAAATACCTAGTAGTGGAATTGCTGGGTTGTAGGGTAGTTCTATTTTTAACTTTTTGAGAAACCTCCACACTGTTTTCCAGGGTGGCTACACCAGTTTGCATTCCCACCAACAGTGCGAGAGGGTTCCCCTTTCTCTGCATCCTTGCCAACATATCTTATTTCCTGAGTTGTTAATTTTAACCATTCTGACAGGTGTGAGGTGGTATCTCATTGTGATTTTGATTTGTATTTCCCTGGTGATCCATGATATTGAGCATCTTTTCATGTGTCCGTTGGCCATCTGGATGTCTTCTTTGGAAAAGTGTCTATTCATGTCTAATGCCCATTTCTTCACTGGATTATTTGGTTTTTGGGTGTTGAGTTTGGTAAGTTCTTTATAGATTTTGGATACTAACCCTTTATCTGATATGTCATTTACAAATATATTCTCCCATTCCATCGGTTGCCTTTTAGTTTTGTGGATTGTTTCCTTTACTATGCAGAAGATTTTATTACAAGGTGGCCTTTTTAGAGAAGACTTAGAACCTTAGAAAAATGCCTCATACATTTCAAATTCCTTTTGGAAGAAGACAAAGCATAAAGAGGTAAGAATACGTTGAATGAAAAGCAAGGGAATCAAGAACAAAAATAAACGATTGGGACCTCATCAAGATTAAAAGCTTCTGCACAGCAAAGTAAACAACCCACAAAACTAATAGGCAACCAACGGAATGGGAAAAGATAGTTGCAAATNAAAATAAAATGCAGCAACCAGCTGAAAATAAATAAATAAATAAATAAATAAATAAAAAGAAAACTCTAATTTATAAATGCAATGGCGACTTTTCAAATAAATAGTTCAGTTTGGAGNATTTCTTTGCTGACCATCTCATAAATGATATGGGGCTATTGATTCCTGATCTGTAGAACCCACTTCACGTGTTAATCCCAGTCATGATAGAGCCTTTTAGTACCTTGGCTTGTCCAGTGACCAGAAACCAAAGCTAGGAGAGGACAAGGATCCTGCTGTTATGGTGAAACAGAAATAAACTAAGTGGATCATATGAAAACAAAATGATGCTTTTGGCTTTGTCAATGTTTTATTACTTCCAGACAACTGATCTATTTACACTGATTACTTTTTGGCAGCACATGTGTTTATTCAACAGCTGTTTATTATCGGCTATCAATTTGAGTCCCAGCTTCATGCTTACTAACTGCGTACTTTTGGGTACTGCCTCAATGCCTTGGTTTCCTTATCTGTAAAACAGAAATAATGATAGAACCTGCTGTATAAAACTGTGGACAGATTAAATAAGCAATTACACTTAAAATATGCTTCAGCAAACAGAGTTCTCAACAGATGTTAGTTATCCTCATATTATTTGAGAGATAATACATTTCCTTCTTATGTACCCAACTTTATATTAAGTTGTCATCAGTTGCAAGCCAGAGTCTTGATTTAAGGACATCACAGCTCAGAGAGGTAGTATAACCTGCCTGAGATCACTCAACAGAGGGAGTGGCAGATGTCTCCAGAGACTGATGATGTCATGAGTCTGGTGCCCCCAAACAAGTTACTGAGTCTCAAGGTTCCTATGCACGGTTAGAGCCTGTGTAATTCATACAGGTCAAAGCAAGCCCACCGGATATAGGGAATAGCACTGCCTGCACTGTGGTGACTTGCTTCCCTTTATACCAAAGCAAGCTCGCAGTACCCGGCGGTTACACCCCTTACACTACCCTCCCCATCCTTGGTAATCCTAATCTGTACAAAAACCCTGTTAGACAAAAACACTACAGTGAGAGAGATTTTTCATTTCTCTGAATTGTCAAGAACAGAGGAGAGGAGAATATGCCTGCCCCTCAGATGTTAGCCCCCCAGTCGCCTTGCACCAGGCTGTGATAGTGCCCTGTGATGTGAGATGAATAAATTAGTCCTCCTTCCAGAAGAAAATCTTCAGTGTCCACCAAAAGATTGGCCTGCCACTTTGAACCATATTATCCCTGATGATGTAGATGTATTTGTAGGTAAAGACATATACATAAAGATAAAATGTAGATATTCTAAAGGGCTATGTTTTATCACCTTATTGCACTGTATGTGTGTTTTTATACCAGTTACATATATCTGACTATAATATAGTTGTTTTTTGAGCACTTCAGTACTAGGCTGTAGGGCTCAGGACTTTATCTACTTTTTTTTCCATTTAACACATCCATGTGTTAGTCATGATTATACTGTCTGGTAGTGCTACAGATGGTCTTAATTTATGTTTTTTTTAATTTATCACGTTTTCCACACTGAGCATATATTATTTTAGGATCAGTAACACAGTTAAGCACATGTTTATTATTTTCCAGGAAATAATCCATCTTGAGCTAAATGTGTATGAAATTCTTGATACTTTTCAAGAGCCAAGTTCTTATTATTTTGGACACATTTTTTCCTTTTCAAAATTCCATGAGCTCGCTATTATTATCTCTAATTTTTAGAGAACAAGGTTCATTAGAGTAACTCATTCAAGGACACCCAGGTGACAAGTAGCATAATCCCCAAGTCTTTGAGGCAGACATCAGACATCAGAAAAAGCAGAGGAAAAAAATAAAATTATAAAATTCAGATTCATTGTTGGCACATCTGGGAATGACAGTTGAATATGTTTGCTAAAATTGTTCTAACAGTATCTATAGCTTTACTATCTCCATATCCTGAAAGCAGAAAGTATAATAATAATGGTATCTGAAAGGGAACAGTCATGGCTGACAGGGCACATAAGCAATTCAGAAAATAATTTAAATGAAGTTGAAACCAGCCTGAGCTTATAGCCATTATTCTATTCACCTTAGAGTCTGCAAGTCATGATTAATTGCAGATGAAAATGTTTGAAGAATATATCCTTCTTGAAAAAGTGGCAGAGGTGAATGAACTCCAGAAAAAGCTAAAGATGACTCACATTATTGGAATATAAAATTCTCATGATCCTCAAAGGCAGAATCCAGTTCATTCTAAACAGGTCAGGTCTTCCTGCAGCTGGCTCCTACCTGCTAAATTCGTAACTAGTGCAGGCACAGACTTCACACTGATGAGCCGTTAACTCTGCTCCAGTATTCGTACAGTTCTAGAGATAATTTCTTGCACCATTGTTCCATACGGAATGCTTAGCAACTAAGGTGATCAGAACATAGAAACATAGATTTTAGCTTCAAAATTAGTAAGATACCCTGGGGTGCCTGAGTGGCTCAGTCAGTTAAGCATCCGATTTCCAGCTCAGGTCATGATCTCATAGTTCATGAGTTTGAGCCCTGCCCTGGACTCTGTGCTGACAACTCAGAGCCTGGAGCCTGCTTCAGATTCTGCCGCTCACCANTCGAATATACCCCTCCAGAGAGAGCCGCGCGAACACTATCCCGGAACCTCTAACATCGGACTACATCTAATTGCGTTGTCTCCACTGAGAAAGGATACAAATTCACAGTCTTCAGTGCCTTGTACCATTTTAATTGTTATAAAGGGCACAGAGGAGATGCTCAGGTTGGAGAATGTTTTATACTAATT
>NW_027532833.1:195598-200093 GCF_008692635.1 Crocuta crocuta
TTTGTTTGTTTTTTTTTTTTAATTTTTTTTTTTGAGACCCAGAGAGAGACAGAGAGTGAGTGGGAGAAGGGCAGAAAGAGAGGGAGACACAATCTGAAGCAGGCTCCAGGCTCCATGCTGTCAGCACAGAGCCCGATGAGGTTCGAACCCACAAACCGTGAGATCATGAGGTGAAGTCGATGCTAAACCAACTGAGCCACCCCAGACGTGCCGGGTTCTCCCTACATTGTAAGAGAAAAACATTCTTTCTGGGACAGGACAGGTAGCTATATGAATTGATATATCACAGTGAAAATACCATTCTGCCTCCTTCAGTTCTACTTTGCTTTCCAGTTCCTGCCGCATTTCTATCCTCCTTCACAGCCACACTTTTCAGTCGAGTTGTCTATACTTGCTTCCCCTGCTCTCATCTCTCACATTCTCCTCTACCTATCTCATCTGGCTGCCCTCCCAATCTCTCTACCAGAATCCCTTCTGGTGAGGTAACCATTGACTTCAGTTATTATACCCACTGACATGTTTCCTGCCTCATTTTGATCTATCACTTCTTCCATTAATATTTTACCACCTAGTGTTTGCCAAGCTCTATGCAAGATGCTGGTGAGAAGCACTCATCAGACACATTCATCATCAGCTAGGTGCTGGTGAGTGACCTGCTCATTATTGTTGCCTTCGCAGAGCTTACATTCTAGTGGGGAGACAGAATTACCTAAATAACCACATGTTTAAATCAGAGTTACAAACCAAAAGGAAAAGTGATATGAAAGAGAAAGTTAAGTGGGCTGTCAAGGCCTTGAATAAAGTACAGGAGAAATCTTTCTCTTAGTATTTTTTTTTAATTAAAAAAGCATGTTGGTGATTTCCTCCTTTTTGAAGCACTGTTTCCTTGGAGATCATGATAATATATTCTCCTGATTTTATTCCTAGTTCTCTGAATATTCCCTTCTATTTTCCTTAGATAATTTATTCTCTTCTCCCGATGGTACAAATGTTGTGCTTTCTCTGAGCCTAGCCTTTGGGCCTCTACTGATCTCACCCCATGTTCTCCCCATTAGTGATCCAATCTGATGCCTGGAGTCACTTTCCATCTATTTGCCAATGGCTTCCAAATACAAGTTCCCAACACACATTTCACTTGTTCACTCTCGTTTTGCATATCCAAAGCCCTTGATGGCAAGTTTACCTACTTCAAATAAAATGTGCAACTTGGCCCCTCTGCTGTGACTCTAGGACAGGCTGATATCATTCTGTCACCTGGACTAGTGTAACAGCCTCCTGCCTCGTTTCTCTGCTTACACTCTTACCTCCCACAGTGTATTCACCATGTTGTAACCGTAGTGTGTTTTTTTTTTAAGAATGTCATTTTACCTTTTATAAGATCATTTAGACATCAAGTGAGATTGATGAAAAGCACATATTGGCTATACGGCTTTATTATTGTCATGCCATTTGTAAGAGCAATACTGAAAACACAATATTTTCATATGTGTGTTTGTGACAGCACAGATCGAGGGCATTATGCAGAGTGAAATAAGTCAGCCAGAGAAAGGTAAGTACTGTAGGATCTCACTTACATGTGGAATCTAAAACAGATCAGATTGGTGGTTGCNNNNAAGTGTAGCACTTCCTGTAAGTGACCTGAGGTGATCTCTGAACATGGTTTGCTGTTCACTTGTGTCAGGAAACCCTACAAAAGCATGAAATCAAGAGGCTTAAATCTTTATGTTCCCTTTAAGAGCACACAGGAAACTGCCTAGGCCTTCAAGGGTATGCATATCTGAAGAGCCACCAAGTATCTGAAAGATGTCCCTTTGTAGATGCAATGTGTGGCGTTCTGTCCCTACACTGGTGAAGTTGGTGTGCTCAGGCCCTAATTAGTACTTTAAGCCTATAATTTCAGAACCTTTCAGGATTTCTGTAGCATCCATCAGTTAGTTTCTAGATCTTGCTACCCACACTGTCTTTCTTGGGTCTTCTCGGCCAGTTATTAGTCACCATCTTCTTTCCACCTTCCAGCACGTGGCTGCAGTGGTTCATCTGTCACTGCATCCTCGTCCTTTTGTTCTTGTGGATTCTGCCATTTTATTCTTATTGCCATTTCACTGTTGTTCTGGGAGGGACAAAGTTAAATGTCTGTGGTACATATGCTTAGGCTTACTCCTCACCTTCCTCACCTCACCATTTCTTACTCAGGCTTCGGATTTCTGCTCGATTTTCACTTCCTCAGAGAAGCCCTCCCTGGCTGAGCCATCCAAGTTTTGTTTCGATATTATCATTTCTCACAGCACTGCTCTTCCATCAGGGAGGTTTGGGGCAAGATCTGGGAGTTCTAGCAGATACCCTTGCCAGAATTCCCTGAATGGAAAAGGGAAAATAAAATAATGAGGACCCCCACGATCAAGTATGGGTATGTCCACAGCTCACACCAGTCAGAGTGGCTAAAATGAGCAAATCAGAGAACTAGATGCTGGCGAGGNATTGAGGTCAGGGAGGTTGTTTCCTGCTTTCTCCTCTAGGTTAACAACGTTTTGGATTTGCTTCTTGGATCTGCAGTGAAATTTGAATAGCTAGTTGTGTATCTTCTGCCTAACAGGCCCAATATGCGTGTGTGTGTGTGTGTGTGTGTGTATTTGTCTGGCCATGTCCATGAGTGTGTATACTCAGAGTTTCTTTTTTCTGTTTTTACTTTTATTTGCATTTGTTTTATGCAGAATTTATTTTCCGGCCATAAGTTTTTATTCCCTCAGTGTTTTCTGGGATATCTTTTTCTCCTGTGCTACCTCCTCCTCTAGTTTAGGAACAATGTGCTCTTTTTCAGTAAGGATCAGCCCGGTGTGGCAGGGAGAGCTCCTGTGTGGGTTAACCCGACCACAAGCCCTGTAAGTTCTAGGCCACATCGTGGGGGCTTTATTCACCTGGATGTGGTGAGTGACCAAAGAGTTTACATCTAAACCCATAAGTTCAGCATGACTCTTTGTACTTTTATTTGTTTATTTTCAGAGAGAGAGAGAGAGAAAGCATGCACGCACATGTGCATGTGAGCGAGCAGGGGAGTGGCAGAGAGAGGGAGTGAGAATCCCAAGCAGGCCTCATACTGACTCTGGAACCCTACTCAGGGGTCGATCCTACGAACCATGAGATCATGACCTGAGACAAAATCAACAGTCAGTCGCTTAACCGAGTTAGTCACCTGGGTGTCCCTATTCTCTGCATTTTTAAGGACCCCTAGGAGACAGGAGGCCTCTTCTCTGGCGAAGTTGAACCAGTACTTTCTATCACAGTGACTCTCAACCTTGACTGCATATTTGTATCATCTGGGGAACTTTTGAAAAATCCCAATACCCAGGCTTCCCTGCGAAGCAATGTAATCATTTTATCTGAAGATAACACCTTGTGAGTTATTAGTTTTAAAGCTACCCAGGTGATTACACTGTGACGCTATGGCTGGGAAGTCACTGTTGGTGTACTAGGCAGAACTACTAAAAACTAAGGGAAAATATGCCTAAACGACACACCCCCACCCCATAGATGTAAAGCTGTCAGCCCACACTTGTGTGCCTGTATTGTATATATGTAAATAGCAGCCAAGAATTCTTAGCATTTGAGTGAAGCCTCAAGCATAAAAGACACAGACCAAAACAAATGGTTACAAAATGAGGAACATAGGAAGACTTTTTAAACACGTTTTTAAACATCCTCAGCAGCACATGAGAAGATTGGCTTCTATACAAAGACAGGATGCCATTTTTATAGTTCGGAGCCTAACAAGGAGCCCCTGGAAATGAAATGTAGACAGCTGAAGTAGAGAAGAATATCCAGCAGAAATGTTGGAAGGCAGAGTGGAGGTCATTCTCCATGACACTGAATCAAAAGGAAAACAGCTAGAAAATATGAGAGAAAAAAAATTGGAAAATTACTTTAGGGTATCTGACACCTTACAAACAGGAGGTATAGAAAGAGAGAACCAGTAAAACAGAGTGAGGAGACTAGAAAAATAAAAATATGGTTTTACATTTGCAAAACCAAAGGATGTTAGTTTCCAGATGAATGCCCAAATACTCTGCATNCCACACTCTGATACATGAGTGCGAGATTTGAGAATGCCATAGGTAAAGATAAGATCCTAGCAAGCCTCAGAGCTAAAAAGAAAGAAAGAAAAGAAAGAAAGAAAGAAAGAGAAAAGAAAAGAAAAAAAAACAGGTAACATAACATATTGACCATGAGAACAGCATCCAACTTTGCAGAAGGAAAGCTACAATTCAGAAGACAATGGAGAATTACATGCAAAATTCTGAGGGAAAATGATTTCCAAACTAGAATTCTGTACCTTGCCAATGTACTGATGGAAGGGGAAAGGAAAATAAAGACGTTTTCGGATATGCAGTCCCTAAAGATGTACTTCAAAGGCATCTTCTCTGGAAGCTACTGGAGGATGTTTCACCAAGATAAGGAAAAAAAACAAGAAAAAGATATTAGATGCAGAAAACGGGCCCTC
>NW_027532833.1:200135-202272 GCF_008692635.1 Crocuta crocuta
AAAACGGGCCCTCTAGCACAGGAGAGGTGTAAGGTGACTTCACAGAAAGGTGCAGAAGAGGAGTTTCAAGATGGCCTTGTGCAGGGCCCCTGGGTAGGTTGAGCATCTGAATCTTCGTTTTGGCTCGGGTCATGATCTCATAGTTTTGTGGGTTTGTGGCCCAGAGCCTACTTGGGATTCTCTCTCTCTCACCCTCTCTCTTCTCTCCTTCTCTCTCTGCCCCTCCCCAATTCATGCTGTCTCTGTCTCTGAAAAATACATAAATCTAAAAAAAAAAAGGATTGCGTTGTGCAGGCCTATTGAAAAACCAGTCCAAACTGGATGGAGTAGGCAGACAGAGGATACCAGAAAGGCTCTCCCCTCACTCTCAAAAACATTTTACTGGTAATTGTCTTGACGTGTTGGAAAGTACTGAGAGGAAATTAAACATTTGTTGTGAATTTAGGGATAAATCAGTCCATATTACACTAAAAACAAAGAAAATGCAGAAATTATTAACTAACTCCAGGGAAGACAGAAGTGTGTACAACAAAGAATATGTCACAGCACATGTGTGGCTTGTCGATAAACACTATTTATATCATCATAAAAATTTACATATTAAATACATATTTTTCCAGCAATTGTGATGTAATGTTTTTGGAAAAATAGAAACAAGGGAAGCGTGGAAGGGGAGGAAGTATGGGAGGTAGTGGTAATTAAGGGGAAAGTGGTTTGTGACTTCTGCCTTTGTCTTCCATAGTAGGAAATCAGTATGTATTATATAAAATCGAAAATCAAGAAATCAGATGATAAACTTACAGGGCGAAGACTGTGCTGTGTTTAACAATTCCCATTCCTTTTTTGTATTTCTGGCCTTATGGGAAGTCTACACTTCTTAGCCTAGGTTGCGGCCATATGATTTGGCAATGGCCAGTGGGATGTTTTCATAAGTAATGTTAGTCCCTCCCAGGCCTTGCCCTTAAAAACTCACATTCCACCCTCCTGGCAACAGAGGCCACAAAACCCTAGAAACCATGAATAGAGATAGAAGCCCTCCAAAATGATGGTGCCCTAGATATCATAAATCCATAAATAATTTTATTTATTACCTATATGTATATGTTATTCATCCCTGTTTACTTGACACAAAAACCAGTTCTAAAGAAATGGAGCCATTATTGCCTAATGTCTGTCACCAGGTTTCTGACTTCGCTGGGAAAGTATTTGAAGTCACTCTAGATAAAAAAATGGGGTGATTCCTCTGCCCCCTGCTCAGAGAAAGAAGGCCAAGTCAGAATCATGAAAGTGTGTATGGCACCTGCGTCTATCCCCTTTACAGAGATGCTCCAGAAATTTCACTTATTACTTCTGTTTATAAACTACTAACCAGAACCTTGTCTCACGAGTATCCCATGAGTATCTGTAATGGTTTTTTTCCTAATCCCAACATTCATAGTCTCAGTTCTGGAATTGAAGCTAGTAATTTTGGCAAAGTCACTAAAAGTGAGCAAGCAATATAAATGATAACCTCTTAGAACAGGGATGACTTTTTTTTTAATTTTTTAATGTTTATTTATTTTTGAGAGAGAGACAGGATAGGGACAGAGAGAGAGGGAGACACAGAATCTGAAGCAGGCTCCAGGCTCTGACCCATCAGCACAGAACCCGATGCAGGGCTCAAACCCATGAACTATGAGATCATGACCTGAGCCAAAATCAGATGCTCAACCAACTGAGCCACCCAGGCGCCCCAGAACAGGGATGACTCTTAAGTGACTATTACTCACACACTACAGGCACTCACAGTAGTATTGCCCTGTTTTTCTATTCCTAAAACATATTGCTGTCCTTGAATTAAACCATATGTAAGGCAAAAGGAAAAAAACAAGAATAACATGACTAAATTACACATTTCATCTCTTTGCTATTTTTCCCTTCCATTTTTATAATCATATCATCTACTCCTCTAAGCTAAGGTAACTGAAGGAGCTGAATCAAAATGTCTTCGAACAAAATGCCACCTGTCCGAAAATTTCCTAAGCTGCCATTTCATATATATACATATATATACATATATGTATGTGTGTATGTATACATAAATGTGTATACATATATATGTATATATAAAATAAAGTAACAAATTTTGATGAATGAT
>NW_027532833.1:202296-210460 GCF_008692635.1 Crocuta crocuta
TATATGTATATATAAAATAATGTAACAAATTTTGATTTCTGATAGTTCCCTTGATTGTGACTCTGGCCAATGAAGTACAGGCTTCTTTGGAAATTAAATCTTAGGATACCTGGGTGACTCAGTCGGTTAAGCGTCCAACTCTTGGTTTCTCCTCAGGTCATCATCTCAGAGTTAGTGAGATCAAGTCCCGCATCAGGCACTACACTGACGGTGCAGAGTCTGCTTGGGATTCTATCTCCCTCTCTCTCTGCCCCTCCCCTGCTTTCTCTCTCTCTCTCTCTCTCACTCTCTCAAAAATAAATAAACATTAAAAAAACTAAAAATGGAAATTGAATCCTAAAGATCAATTGTAACTAGACATGTCTTTTTGATGCTTCCAATTTACTGTGTGCAATTTTTATATTAATTTTTCATCCAAATTGAGCCAGTGGATTTTATTTACTTGGCAACTTACATTTTTCTTATTTTTATTTATTTACTTTTGTTAAACAGTATGGAGCGATTGAAAGCTCTAGTTGGGTTTATTTAGGTCTGTTCCATGGAAACAATTATTTACGGAGTGCCCACTGGGTACCAGGAGAAAAGCAGAGCAGCGGATAGCAGGGGCAGGCGGTGGGAACAGCCCACCCTGAGTGTAGGAAAAAGGCGGTGCTTATCTGTAAAGAACCCAAAACAGTGATACAACTGACTAAAACCAATCTGCTCTCTATTCTCACCATCTGCCAGTAATCCTGAACAATGGCAGAGACTTTCATTGCCCAAAGTTTTAAGCAATTCCTGTGGCTATTGCTGTGTTTTAATAATATATATGTAATCTTCAATTTAGTACATATTTATTTGTTTTAATCCTTTTTAAAAGTTTCTTTGTTTTGAGAGAGAAAGAGAACAAACTGGGGAGGGACAGAGAGAGAGGAGACAGAGGATCTGAAGCAGGCACTGTGCTTACAGCGGAGAGCCCAACACAGGGCTTAAACCCATAAACCATAAGATCATGACCTGAGCCAAAGTTGGATGTTTAACCGACTGAACCATCCAGGTGGCCACGCAGGAGAAAGCACGGGGGAGGGGCAGAGAGAGAGAAAGAATCCTAAGCAGCCTGTGCACTGTCAGCATGAACCCACCAATAGTGAGATCATGACCTGAGCCAAAACCCAGAGTCTGATGCTTAACCAGATGAGCCACCCAGATGCTCCTGTGTTTACAATTTAAAACAGTTAAATGGTGTGAACTACAAAGTATTGTATTTTTGTTTCAAAAGTGTAAGTATTTTACTCCATATCCCATCTGTTTGTTTACTCTATATTGAGTATCTTTAAAAAGGCACTTGAGTAACTTCTAAAAAGTTAAAATTTGAACTTCTTCAAAAGTTAAAATTTGTGGTGTGTTTCAAAACAAATTAATCAAGAAAATATAGTTACTACTGATTATTACTTAAAATAATGTTGCCATTTATTTATTTTTTTAAATAGTTTATTGTCAAGTTGGTTTCCATATAACACCCAGGGCTCATCCCCANTGTTGCCGTTTAGAGAAAGAATTATTAATGAATGATACTCTCCAAGTGTTGAAAACACTAAGCACACAACCACAACAAAATGAGCCAGGTACACACTTGTTACACTGTCCTTCTCATGCGAAGAGTAAAGTAGAGGTGAAGCGAGAAAATAAATGTGCTAGTGTGTTCAAGATGTATTTTTATACCCTTGGATAGCCTCCCGGCAAGAAACATGGTCCTTAATGACATGTCTAAGTTCAGAGCTAGGAAGCATGTTCGTGGGTGGTTTTTGTCATAGCTACCTTTAACTCTCTTAACAAATACTGTAATGGTATTTCTGCATGAAATAAGCTTTTTTAACTTCTTCATGTTAGATGTCATTCATATATACCATATAATTAATCCATTTAAAGTATACGATTCAGTAGTTTTTAGTACATTCACAGGTATGTGCAACTATCACCACAGTCAATTTTAGAAGATTTTCAGCGTCTTAAGAAGAAACCTCCTCTTAGTTTTTTTTTTTTAGCATTTCTTGTTCTTTTTTTGAAAGTTTCTTTATTTTAATTCCACTTATAGTTAACATACAGTGTTACATTAGTTTCAGCTGTATAATATAGTGATTCAGTAATTATGTACAGCTACTCAGTGCTCATAATGGTAAGTATACACTTAATCCCATTCACCTATTTCACCCAACCCCCACCCACCTCCCCTCTGGTAATCATCAGTTCTCTATAGTTAAGAATCTTTTTCTTGGTTTCTCTCTCTCTCTAACTTTGCTCATTTATTTTGTTTCTTAAATCCATGTATGAGTGAAATCACATGGTGTTTGTCTTTCTCTGAGTTATTTCACTCAGTATTATACTCTCTAGTTCTATCCATATTGTTGCAAATGGCAAGATTTTATCCTTTTTGATGGCTGAGTAATGTTCGTGTGTCTGTGTTTGTGTGTGTGTAAATATACACATCATATCTTCTCTATCCATTCATCTATCAGTGGACACTTGGGCTGATTCCATAATTTGACTGTTGTAAATAATGCTCCAATAAACAGGGTGCATATTATCTTTTTGGATTCATATTTTTGTATTCTTTGGGCAAATACCCTGTAGTGTAATTACTGAATCATAGGGTAGTTCTATTTTTCACTTTTTGAGGAATCTCTATACTGTTTTCCATAGCAGTGGCACCAGTTTGCATTCCCACCAACAGTGCAAGAGGGTTCCTTTTTTTCCACATTGTCGCCAAAACTTGTTACTTATACTTTTTATTTAGCCATTCTGACAGGTGTGAGGTGATATCTCATTGTAGTTTTGATTTGCATGTCCCTGTCGAGCAGTGATGTTGAGCCATCTATATGTGTCTGTTGGCCCTCTGTATGTCTTCTTTGGAGAAATGCCTCTTCATGTCTTCTGCCCATTTTTTATTAGATTATTTGGTTTTTGGGTGAGTTATATCAGAGCTTTATATATATTTGAGTACCAACCTTTTATCAGATATGTCATTTGCAAATATGTTCTCCCATTTAATAGGTCGCCTTTTAGTTTTGTTGATCATTTTCTTTTTTTTTTTGCTGTGCAGAAGATTATTTTTGCTTTTATTTCCCTTGCCTCAGGAGGCATACCTAGAAAAATGTGGCTATAGCCAATTTCAAGGAAATCACTGCCTTTGCTCTCTTCTAGGATTTTATGGAAATCCCTTATTTTTTAGCTATTGTTTCCCTATTCCCCTGTTCCTCCCCACCCCAGCCCTAAGAAATCACTAATTTGCTTTCAGTGTCTGTAGATTTCCTTGTTGTGGCTTTTCACTATCTGAAATCAGATAGTGGTGTTTTATAACTGACTTCTTACATTTAGCATCTTTTCATAGTTTATTCATGTTGTATCTGTATCAGTATTTCATTCCTTTTTATTGATATACCACATTTTGTTTATCCATGTATCTATTGACAGACATTTGGGTTCCTGCCTTTTAGCCATTATGAATAATGTTGCTATGAACTTTCATGTACAAGTTTTTGTATGGACATATGTTTTCATTTCTCTTCGGTATATATAAACCTAGGAGAGGAATTGCTGGGTTACACAGTAACTCTGTTGGATCATTTAAGGAACTGCCAGATTGTTTTCTTTTTGTTTGTTTGTTTTGAATATTTTAATGTTTTTATTTTATTTTTGAGATACAAAGAGAAACTAAGTATAAGCAGTGGAGAGGCAGAGAGAGAGGGAGACACAGAATCTGAAGCAGGTTCCAGGCTCTGAGCTAGTTGTCAGCACAGAGCCCAACGTGGGGCTCGAACCCACGAACCGTGAGATCACGACCTGAGCCAAAGTCGGATGCTTAACTGACTGAGCCACCCAGGAGCCTCCAGAATGTTTTCTAAAGTGGCTAGGAGGCTTTTCACTGTAATCTTTGCCAGTGATGAAGCCAAGGGAAGTTCCAACCCTATATGTAACCTGCTCTTTTCTGACAGGAAAGGAACTTCTTAGATGGGAAGGCACACTGTACTCACAACCAGGAGATGTGATCATGATCTTTGCCCTTCCTTTAATTGTCTATATGCCCTTGTGCTATTCATCTTCACTGGGCACAGAACCTCTGCCACTGTATATAAATTAAGGGAATTGGATTAGATGTTATCCAGCTCTGAACTCCATCCCTGAAGATTTAAAGTAGTGTGACATTCCACTCTCACCACTGCTGTTTAACATAGTGCTGGAAGTCCTAGCATCAGCCATCAGANCTTTCCTCTTATTGCTTATTTCGTCTTTTCCTTAGGCAGACCATGTACTGGTAGTTCCGAATAGAAAATTACCATAACCTGGGGAGCCTGGGTGGCTCAGTCGGTTAAGCGTCCGACTTCGGCTCAGGTCATGATCTCACAGTTCGTGGGTTCGAGCCCCGCGTCGGGCTCTGTGCTGACTGCTAGCTCAGAGCCTGGAGCCTGTTTCGGATTCTGTGTCTGCCTCTGTCTCTGACCCTCCCCTGCTCACACTGTCTCTCTCTCCCTCTCAGAAATAAAAATTTTAAAAAAATTACCATAACCTGCAAGTATTTCAAATATCTTTTTGGAGATAGGTCTTTTGTTGGTTAGGGAGAACATCTTCATAGAACTGAAATTGACATACAAGGATACACGGTTTGAATAGGTCATATTGGGCAGAAAAACAGTTACTCGTTAGTTCAGTGTTACTCAATATGTAGGGTCACAGACGAGCAGCATGGGCATCACATGACAGCTTGTTAGAAATTTAGATTCACAGGCCTCATCCTAGAGCCAGTGTGTCAGAATCTCTGGGGGTAGGATCCAACAATCTGACTTTTGACAAAATCTCAATGAATCCTCTTCCCACTGTCTCTATTCCTGACTCAAAATTATTGCTTCACACCCTATGGCTTATGGTCTTCCACCTTAGTGTATTATATTCCAGGCTTATTTCTGGATTTAATATCTGATCACTCTTTAAACAGAGGATCTTGGCTTGACCTAAGTGTCTTTGATGAAGGCAGTGGAATAAGTGTGCGTGGTTTAGCAGCTGACACTTAATCCATGACAAACAGATGACGTCCAGTAGTAACAGCTGAATCAGGAAACCTTGGTTTGCTTTGATCTGCCTCAGAAGGCAAATCACTTCTTCACTGGATAGCTTGTACAAGTAAGCCTGCCTACTCGCTTTATTTCCTTATCAGTTATTTTTAACAGCACCAAATGAATGTATGGCAAAAACTTCCAGCGATGTATTTCCTAAGCATTTCTTGTATGTTTCTCGAGAAAAACACTCTTCATACACCAAGGAAAACAACAAATATTTGAACAATGTTTTATGGTTGCAGAGTTGTTTTCATGTGCACTTTATCCTTTAATTCTCATGGGAACCCTGTGAAGTAGTATGAAAACCATATAGCATGCCGAAAACTTCTAAGTGGAGCCACAGTAGATGAAAAGGTAGATCTCATAAGGTTTGGGTAAAAGAAGGTAACTTAGGCAGTGGAGGCGGTCCCCACTCTGACCTCTTCACAGCGGGGTTCATAGTCCAATTGTGGCCAAGCGGCAGTGCCTAAGGATTCCAGTGGAAGTAACCTAAGGAAGCTCACCATCTATGCAGGCGTTGTATAGTGCCAGAGGAGATACCACGAGAGCCCAAATGTACTACATGAGTCACCTGAATCCCTCTGGGAAGGTCTGGCTTTCCAGCTTGACAACCGGAGTCTCAAATCTGGGAAGTGAAAAAACAAGGTCATAGGAGTCATTTCTCCATTTGTTTGGCAAAACGGAGTTCCAGTTCTGTGCCAGGCATGGTGTCCTTCTCCGGGACTGCCCTTGGGAGAAGAAGTCCAGGTGGTCCCTGCAACTATGGGATTTTCAGGCTTGTGTGAGAGACAGGGATTAATGAGACCCCTGTGGCAATTCACGTATAATCATAATCGCAAGTTGAGATCAGTGCTCGGGGTAAAAAGGAATCACAGATTTCTAAAAGAGGATCTGACCTTGTTGGGAGAAGGAAGACTTCCAAAGAAGTGACTCATGAGATGAGAACTGAAAGATCGAGTAGGTGTCAGCTAAGCTGGTGTTCTTCAAAGTAATTATTTATTTTCTACCTCATACTTTTATAATACCTAAATTTGTGACTGCGTTATATACAACATATTAGCCTATCTGTATATGTATACAATTCATAATAAATAAACATATATTTGGAGGGATGTTCTTAGGCCCACCCTTAAAATTTGTGAGGCCCAAGGCATTGGGCATGAAATTATTTAACAGGAATATGTGTAGGTGGGTGGCGGGGGAGTAAGGGACAGAGGGCAAAACAATTACCATTATTTCTGCCTCTTGGAAAAACTGCATCAGCTGGAACTCCAAATGGTAAATACTGTTGTCAGCTAAAGCATCTTTAAACCCCTCTCCCACCTCTATGACACACGCAGGAATGCTGAACCTGCAGAGGGAAAACTGGCAGCTGAGGGCTCAACGTGGCACTAGATCTGCAGCTCTGTATTATCTGCATAAGACATCGCCAGATGTAGTGGCTTTACGATAGCATTTATTATCCCATAATTTAGTTGTTGTGGGCCCAGAATCCAGGCATGGTTTAGCTCGTCCTCTGGCTCTGGGTCTCCCACAGGCTGAAGCCATCTCCAGCCCCTTACTGGGTGAGATCTGCTTCCTATTCACTCACATGGTTGTAGCAGGATTCAGTTCCTCGTGTAGTCCACAGAGGCCTCAGTTGCTCATAAGCTGTGAGCCAGAGGCCTCCCTCACTTCCTTGCCACAAGGGCCGCTCTATAGAATGTTTTACAATATGGCTGTTGGTTTCATCACAGTGAGCAAGTTAAAGGACAGGAGAGAGTGCCGGCAAGAGGAGGAATGCTAGCAAGATAAGTCAGTCTTTTAACCTAATTGCAGAAATGGTGTTCCCAACTTTTGCCATATTCTCCTTGGTAGAATCATGTCACTAGGTCCAGTCTGCACTCAAGGGGAAGTGATTACATAAGAGGGTGAATACCAGGAGGCAGAGGTCATTGGGAGCCATGTTTTTAAGCTCCCTACCACAAGTCCCAAAGCAATACTCGGAGAACTATACAGAAATGAGGTAGCTAGTATACAGTGATTCCATTCGCCATCTTGAATTAATGTCATCACCAGAAGTGTAAAGCCTGCTCCCACCTTTTCTTAATTTGCTGTATAGACATGTACCCTGTATTCCACGCAGAATCCTCATTCTAGAGCGTTGAACCTTGGCTGCGTCACTTACCGCATTGCGTAGGACTTCCCTCGCTCAGGGCTTACCAGCCTCACTGACAGCCTGTCCCAGGGCCTCATCCCATCTATCAAGGACATATTCGCTCCATATATAGTCCTGACTGTCCCTTCCATATGTAGTCCCCTCGTTTCACTGGGTTCTCTTCTCAGGTATCACATCCTCAAAGAGGCCTTCCTTGGTTTCCACGTCTTCATCAACTCTTCGTTCTCCTTTACTGTGCTTCATGCTTCTCCATAATGATTATCAATCCCGGCATTCTCTGAAGGACTTCCCATTTATGGTTATTGTCTGTCTCCTCCAACAAACACATCCTTTTGGTCCTAAATTCAAGAGACTAGAGTAATGCCAGCACAAAGTAAGCATCAAAAACTGTTTGTCACAATGGTGAAGGAATTTTGTTTATTGAACACAAGGAAAACGTGTACTTCAAATTGGCGTTTGTCTCAGTTTACTAGTTGATACACATCCATGTCTAGTTATTAGAAATTATGCCATCATTTTTTCCCAACTAGGATGAGGACATGCATTATTAGGAGTGGGACTGTTTTCAAGGACTTCTTTGGGACAAGTAGTTGATATTTAGCAGCTTGAATTTCATTAATAGAATGTACTTTTAGTCTTTGCCATTAAGTTTTCATTCACTGCGAAAAGAAAAAGACCTTTAGAAAATACTACATACTGGGAATTATTGATTTCCCAATAGTTCCCTTTGCAATGATTTTCTATATAAACTTCGTTGTATATTTGCTTGTTTTCATCATGAAGAGAAACCACTGAAATGCAGAAACTTACTGTCAAGATATGTTTTTGGTGGTTTCCACAAACTTACTCATCCTGTACTGAAAATTACTTTGCTAAAGCAAAAAGATTTGAAAGCTGCTTCAGGACCCATCTAATG
>NW_027532833.1:210514-214694 GCF_008692635.1 Crocuta crocuta
CTTTGGTCAGAAGCCTCTGAATGTTTTATTTAGTCTGACTCATCTGAGTCAATATCTTAGAGGATACAATAATATACGAATCAAGACATCCGTGCAGAATACTGTGAGATATTATGAGGAACATAGAGATAAGTCAGGGTCACATACAGGTAGATGAGCAGTAATACAAAGTATACATAATTGAGAATGTGTGGGGTACCCGAATGGCGCAGTCTGAAGAGTATGTGACTCTTGATCTCAAGGTCCTGAGTTTGAGCCCCTCTCTGGGTGTAGAAATTACTAAACAAAATAAAATAAACTTTCTAAAAAATAACATGTGTTCTGTAGTTGAAACTGTGGTTACAGCACTGTCTGTATTTCAGTACTTACCTCCTAGTGTTGTTGTGATGGTTAATTTTGTGTGAACTTGACAGGGCCACAGGGTGCCCAGATATTTGGCTAAACATCCTGAGTGTGTGTGGGAGGGGATTGCTGGATGAGATTAACAGTTGAATCAGTAGCCTGACTAAAGGAGATTGCCTTCCCCAAAATGTGTGGGTTCAACCAATCCATTGAGGTCCTGAATGGGACAAAAAAGGCTGAGTAAGGGAGAAATGCTCTCTTTGGCTGATTGTCTTCACACTAGGAAGTTACTCCTGCCTTTGAACTCGGACCTGTACTGACATTTAAACCATCAGCTCTCCTGCTTTTCATGCTGTTGGACTTGAACTGGAACTATATCATGGGTTTTCCTATGTCTGGATTTCACAGCCTCCATAATCACATGAGCCAATTCCTTATAATAGATCTCTTGAGAGAGAGAGATGATCTCTTGGTTCTGTTTCTCTGGAGAGCTTTAATACAGTTGTTGAATTAACTAAACAACATAACTAATGTGAAGGTTTGTTTTTAATTGAAGTGTAATTGACATACAATGCTATCTTAGTTTCAGGTGTTCCACATAGTGATTTGTAAATTCTGTACATTACTCAGTGCTCACCACAATCAGTGTAGTCATTCTCTGTTAGCATATAACATTATTACAGTCTTTAAAATTTTTTAATGTTTTATTCATTTTCAAGAAAGAGAAACAGGGTACAAGCAGAGGAGGAGAAAAAAGAAGAAGACACAGAATCCAAAGCAGGCTCCAGGCTGCTAATCCCCTTCATCTATTTCACGCATCTTCCTACACCCCTCCCCTCTGGCAACCACCAGTTTGTACTCTGTATTTAAGTCTGTTTGGTTTTTTCTTTGTTTGTCCCTTTTATTTTGTTTTTTAGGTTCCACATATAAGTGAAACCATATAGTATTTTTCTTTCTCTGACTTCTTTCACTTATCACAATATCTTCTAGGTCCATCCATGTTGTCACAAATGACAAGATCTCATTCTTTTTGATGACTGATATTTCATTGTATATATATATCACATCTTTATCCATTCATCTATCACTGGACATTTAGGTTGCTCCATATTGTGGCTATTGTAAATAATGCTTCAGTAAACATAGGGGTGCATATATCTTTACAACTTAGTATTTTTGTTTTCTTTGAGTAAATATCCAGTAATCAAATTACTGAATCATATGGTATTTTTATTTTTAATTTTTTTTGATTGAACCTCCACACTGTTTTCCACACTAGATGCACCATTTTACATTCCCACCAACAATGCCCAAGGGTTCCGTTTTCTCTACATCTCCACCAATGCTTGTTATTTCTTGTCTTTTTAATACAAGTTTTTCTGACTGGTGTGCAGTGATGATATCTCATTGTGGTTTTGATTTACATTTCCCTGATGCTGAGTGATATTGAGCATCTTTTCATGCATCTGTTGGCTATCTTTATGTCTTTGGGAAAATGCTATTCAGGCCCTCTGCCCTATTTTTTTTTAAGTTCATTTATTTTTTGAGAGAAAACAGAGAGAGAGAGAGAGAGAGCCAGCGGGAGAGAGCTACAGAAGGGGGTGGGGGGCAGAGGATCTGAAGTGGGCTCTGCGCTGACAGCAGACAACCCAATGTGGGGCTTGTCCTCATGACGTGAGCCGGAAGTTGGACGCTTAACCAGCTGAGCCACCTAGGTGCCCCAGTCCTCTGCCATATTTGATTAGATTATGGGATTTTTTTTGTGTTGAGGTGTGGAAGTTCGTTATATTTTTTGGATATTAGCCCCTTATCAGATATGTCATTTACAAGCATCTTCTCCCATTTCAGTAGGTTGTCTTTTGGTTTTGTTGATTTCCTTCCCTGTGTAAAAGCTCTTTATTTTGGGGTAGTTCCAGGAGTTTATTTTTGTTTTTGTTTCCCTTTCCTGAGTAGACGAATCCATAAATATGTTATGGACACTAATGTCTAAGAGATTAGCCTATGTTTTCATTTGAGAGTTTTATGGTTTCAGGTCTCACACTTAGGTCTTTAATCCATCTTGAATTTATTTTTATGTATGATGTAAGAAAGTGATCCAGTTTCATGGTTTTGCATGTAGCTGTCCAGTTTTCCCAACACAGTTTATTAAAGAGATTGTCTTTGCTCTATCGTATATTCTTCCTCCTTTGTTATAGACTAATTGACCATATACATGTAGGTTTATTTTGGGCTCTCTATTCTGTTCAGTTGATCTGTGTGTCTGTTTTTGTGCCAGTACTCTTTTGATTGCTTAAGCTTTGTAGTATAGCTTGAAATGTGAGATTGTAATACCTCTGGCTTTGTTCTGTCTCATGGTTGCTTTGGCTATTCAGTGTCTTTTGTGGTTCCACACAAATTTTCGTATGATTTGTTCTAGTTTTGTGAAAAATATCATTAGTATTATGATAGGGACTGCATTGAATTTGTAGATTGCTTTAGTAGGATGAACATTTTAACATCATTAACTTTTCCAGTCCATGAGCATGGTGTGTCTTTCCATTTGTGTGGTCATCAGTTTGTTTCATCGGTGTCTTGTAGTTTTCAGAATATAAATGTTTTACTTCCTTGGTTGAATTTATTCCGAAGTATTTTATTCTTTTTAATGCAATTACAAATAGGATTGCTTTCTTAATTTCTCTTTCTCCTTGCTTGCTATTAGTGTATAGAAATTCAGCAGATTTCTGTGTATTAATTTTACATTCTGCCATTTTACTAAATTAATTTATTAGTTCTAATAGTTTCTGGTGGAGTCTTCAGGGTTTTTTATATAGTATCATGTCATCTGAAAATACTGACAGTTTTACTTTTTCCTTACCACTTTTGATACCTTCAGTTTCTATTTCCTGTCTGCTTGCTGTGACTAGGACTTGCAGTCCGTATTGAAGAAAAGTGGTGAGAGAGGACATCCTTGTCTTCTTCCTGACCTTAGAGGAAAACCTTTCAGTTTTTTACCACCGAGTATGATGTTAGCTGTGAGTTTTTCATATTGCCTTTATCATATTTAAGTATATTCCCTCCAGACCCACTTTGCTGAGAGTGCCCATGAGCAGTGCTGTTCCTTGGGTGATCTCCCAGATTTCCTGCGCCTCTGACCACGTACCAAGATTAGCTGGGAAATCTCCTTCACATATACCCCAGGCACTTTCCACAGTATTGCTTCTGTGCTATGTCTCTCAGACTGAGTTACTTAGTGTGCTGCCTCTTTAAGAGCAAAGGCTCATTTTCTTATCACCCTCCAGCTCTCCTGGAGTTAAGCCCCACCGATTATTAAAGCTCCTGAATTTAACCCTGCTGGTTTTCAAAGCCAGACTTTATGGGGACTGACTTTCCCAGTGTGAGTCCTCAGAGCTGGAGGCATCTGGTGTACAGTCTGATCCCCTCAGTCCTCCAGGCCTGGGATGTCCATCCCATGTGTGATTAGTAACACTGGGGCTCTGGTTCCCCATTGCGTCTATGCCCCTCCTACCCTTCCCAATGTGGCCTTTTCTCTGTGATTAGCTGGGCAAGATCTGTTCTGCTAGGCTTCAGGCTGTTTTCAGAGAGGCTCGAAATAGAGGCGGTTGTGGCCTCTGTGTCTCTGTGGAATGAGGTGAGCTCAGGATCCTCCTACCCCACCATCTCCCACCCAGTGGCTCACTTACGTGAAGCTTTTAACACAGTATGTGGCACATAGTAAGCAATCAGAAATGTGACCCGAGGAAAGACATTTTTTTTTATAAATAGTTTATTGTCAAGTTGGTTTCCATATAACACCTAGTGCTCATCCCCACAAGTGCCCTCCTCCATGCCCATCTCCCCC
>NW_027532833.1:214700-216210 GCF_008692635.1 Crocuta crocuta
CTCTCTCAGTGGATTCTGCGTCCTTTGTCTCCCAATCTCTCAGGTTTTGTAAGGTTTCCAATGGCTTCAGATCTTTTCTGTGTGATGTATGGGCGCGAGTGCAAGTACGGAGCTCCTTACTTTTCCGCCATCTTCTGGAAGAAAAGCAGATTTTGGATATTAACCCTTTATCTGATATGTCTTTTGCAACTCTCTTTTCCCATTCCATAGGTTGCCTATTAGTTTTATGGATTGTTTCCTTTGCCATGCAGAAGTTTTTAATCTTAACGAGGTCCCAATAGTTCATTTTTGCTCTTGATTCTTTTGCTTTTGGGGATATGTCAAGTAAGAAATTGCTGCGGTGGAGGTCAAGGAGGTTGTTTCCTGCTGACCCAAGGAAAGACATTTTAATTAGAATCCGTTAAAGCTGCAAGAGATGGAAAACCCAAACCAACAGTAACTTAAGTTAAAAAAAAGAAAAAAGAAGAAGAAGAAGAAGAAGAAGAGGAAATTGCTCTCAGGGAAATGGTTGTCGTGTGGTGTGGTGGCTGCACCTGAGCCAGGCTGCTGCCGGCATGGCCACTTAGTACTCATCAGGAACCCTGCTTCCTTCTGTCACGTGGCCTCCCTCTACGCAAAACTTGACTCTCAACCTTGCCTGTGCGCACTCTTGGTGGTTTGGGGGATTTGGCTAAACGTCAAAATCACGGGACTACAGCAGGCCACCATTGGCTTTACTTAGAAGAATAATGATATCATTCACTCACCAGCAGCGTCTGAGATTTGAAGCTGCTCACAAACACCTGGTATGGTCAGGTTTACATTTTTCTCCCAATCTCATGGCTGTATTTTGGTGTCTTATTGTGGTCTACATTTGCATGTCCCTGACAGTAAATAGAATTAAGCAATTTTTCACATGCTTCCTTTTGATTCCTTTTTTGTGCAATGCCGGTTTGCAACTTTTGACTGTTTAAATATTGGGTAGTTTGTATTTTTCTTATTTGTGGGAGTTCTTTATATCTTCTTTATATCTCAGTATTAATTTTTTGTTGGTTAGATGTATTGCACATCTCTTCTCCTGCACTGTGTTCTTTCTTTTCCATGTTCATGATGACTTTTGATAAAATTCTTAGTTTTAACTTATCAATCTCTTCCTTCATTCTGAGTGCTTTTAGTGTCCTCTTTGAGAAGTCTTGTCCTACACTAAGTCGTGAAGATCCTCTTCTATATTGACTTCTAAAGTTTTATTATTTTGCTTTACACATTTAATACATCTAAAAATGATTTTTATATATGTTTCAAGGTGAGGGGTTTCTGCTTCCTTTTCCCACATGATTACCCAGTTGTCCCAGCTTTAGTTATTGGAAAGGCAGGTTTTTTTCTTCACCGCCATGCTCCCCTGTTTGTCATGAATCAAGTATCCATTCGTGCTCGCACCTATATCTGAGTTTTGTAATCTGGCTTATTTTCCTAGTGATCTCTCTGTGTATCAACATAATAATTTCTGTAGCTTTGCAATAAGTCTTGATAT
>NW_027532833.1:216391-226781 GCF_008692635.1 Crocuta crocuta
TAAGTCCTGATATCCTGTAGTGCAAGCTTTCCCATCATGTTAATACTCTTAAAGATAATTTTGTCGATTTTTGGCCCCCTCTACTCCCATATAAATTTTAGAATAAGCTTGTCACATTCCTTGAGAAAATTGGTTGAGCTTTTTATGTGGACCTTATTGAATCTCTTGATCAGTTTGGGATAATTCATATATATTTATATTTCAGAAAATATATATACACACACACAATACCAAGCCTCCCGATCCATGAGTGATATATCATTTCACTTATTTGGATCTTCTTCTTATTAAAATTAGAGAACGAGTGTTTACATTTATTACTAGGTACTAGATAATTTTTAATGATAATGTATTTTTTTATTTTCCATTTGTTGATAGTACAAAGAATCATTTGGTTATATAATCAATATAATGGATTCTCAATATTGATTTCATATCCAGCAGTCTTGTTAAATTGTCCTGATTTGTCTATTGATCATTTTGGATTTTCCATGTGTATACATAATGATATCATTTGTGAATGGCACTTTGATTGCCTCCTTCATGCTGCATCCTAAAGGCTCCCAAGTTATCTGTCCTTCTAGTACTAGCTGTGTCTTTGTGCCTGTATACAAGTGTATTTTTCTTTAAGTTTTTATAGAGTGATGACATATGGAGAAAAAATACATAAATCATCATTAGACAATCTGATGAATTGTTACAAAGAAAACATCCCTGTGACCACCACTCACATCAAGAAAAAGACAATTACCAGCACATCAGAAGCCTCCTCCCTATTGCCTCACAGTTCTTAACCTATGCCTTTCCCCCAAAGTGACCAGTATCCCATTTATAACACTGTAGCTTGGTTTTGCCTTTTTGTAAACTGTATGTATATGCAAATTTATAGTACTTCATCTTTTCTAAAGTTTTTAAGTACTTAATCTTTTGAGTTGGTTTCTTTCTCAGTATGGAAGTATCCATTTTGTATAGCTATTCATTTGTATTGCTGTGCGGTGTTCCATTGTAATCTAACATATTGACATTTTGGTTGTTTCCAGTTGGGGATTAATAAGAATAATGTTGTGATGAGCATTCTCATACACGTCTCTTGCTGTACACATATACATGTTTCTGTTCAATAATGACTACGAATGGGAATTCTAGGTTAATAGAACAAAGAAGAAAACACGTAAGATTTCAGTAACTACAGTGAAAGTGCTGTAAAATAATGACTGAGATCTCAGCAAGGAGAATTATCATACACATTCGTCCTTGGTAATATGTAATCAGGTATCTACATGGCCTTGGAGGAACTGTGTGGTGGCCCTGGCCATGGTGGTTAAGGAATTTGCCTGATAACTAGTTTCATTCAATAAATAAGTTTAGACGTCCTATTAAGTGCCTGGTATGGTTTTAGACTGGGGATCCAATGATGACTAAAATGTTGTCCATTACTTCAAGTTGCCTGCAGCCCAGCACATGGTTCTTTCTCTAAGGGGCCTCTATAGCTTCCCAAATGAGAAATACTAGCTAATCTACACTCGACATGACTCCACGCAGATACTTTCTAACCCATTATACTGTCTCTAGGTATAGTCACAAATTGATAAAGTTACTAGAGATTTAAAGGAGGTCAATGATAATACATAAAGAAACAAAATCAAAATGCCAGGGTCAGTTCTTAGGGAAATTTACTAGAGCTTGGAAAAAATGTGAAGTAAAAGAACAAGAAATAAAAGAAGGGACAATGAGACAGAAGAGAAAGCCTATGCTATGTTGAGAAATATTTAAAAATATCAAGGAGATAATATTAATGAGCTTTGTCACCAGATGAGATGTGGGAAAAGTGAAAAAGAGAAAAATACTCCTATGATGATGGGTAGAAGTCAAGGAGAACAGGAAGATTGTGTGTACTCACTTTAGAGCCTATTTGAGTAGCATAAGTTTCAAAATTTCAATGTAATCTTAGAAACTACTTCTAGTTTCAAGGTCGCAATTTTTAGAGGAAAAAAACCCTCTTGAGTTCTCTTTGAAAAGTTCAGAGGTCTGAGTAACTTTTCAATCTTAGGTAACATTTGGATAAAATGCAGTTTTTAAAATCCAAATTATTCCATAAGTACATGGGTTTCATATTTGAGGAAAAGGATCTCAACAGAATATGTTTAGGATATAAAAACAATTTAGAATAAATTCAAAATCAGGTCTTGGACAGCCCAGAAAGAGCAGAGGATTAACACCAGAGACCTTNCCTCAGTTTGTTCTCAGCCTTCAAGAGTCTCTGTCATTTCTTTTTTAGACTCAGCAACTGTTGTCCTTCCTCACAAAGTAGAGGTAGTAACAGTGTCATTCAAATTTAGCAAATAAAAGCCACTGTTGTACTCTGATAGCTCAGACCCCTCAGTCCCTACCTTCACCTACTTAAATGGAAATTCTACAGGTAGTGCTTTCCTTCATTTGAGGAAGAAAGAACTGATGAACTGTAGTAAAGCACAAATTCAAAACTACCCTTGCCAGTCTCCCACAGGCTCTTGGAATTTTCTACGGCACTCATAGCCCACCGAACATAGTTGATGTGAGCTGTGGAAAATGCCACTGTGATGTGTCAGGAATGCTGCTGAGTTCCCTCTTTGGTTCTCTATTAATTGCTCAAAACCTTCCCCAAGGGTTGATTTTCTTGATTGCATGGGTCCTTGCATGGAAAACTTGTAGGATATATTCCTAAAACATGCAGTTCACTGTTGTATACGGTTGGTAGAAATATAAATTGGTGCAGTATTTCTGAAGAGCAGTAGTCAGTGTATATAGAATTTAAGTGTACACATTCTTCAACACCAAAAATTCTAGTTCTAGAAATTTATCTTAAAGTATATTTTCATATGTGCACAGAGATGTATATTCAAAAATGTTTCTGTAGCATTTCTTTAATAACAAGAGAATGAAACAAGATACATATCTCTTCTCATTGGCTGAATCGATTAGTGTAAGTATCCTGCCATCTTTGAAACATATGAGATAAAGCCATGTATAATGGCAAGGAAAGAGGTAATGGTGGAATATTTTTAAATAGATTATAGAACAGCCTGTGTGGCCTGTGTTTAGGTAAATATCTATGCATCTATTTATGTACTTGTACGTACAATAGGTAATATCCGTCATCAGTGGATGTTCTTTTGGGGGTTAGGATTATGTGGAAGATTGTCACTTTCTATTTCATATGCTTACATATTGCTTGAATATTTAATAAAATGGTCACATGAGTTCTATAATGTTAAAAGAAGGCTCTCCCTTTTGAAAAAAAATTATTCTTTAAGGATCATTGTTCCAATTTGTCATGGCCATTTAAAAACATATCTTGTTTTACAACTGCACATAAATCAGGAACACTGACAGGTATTCTCCTCAGTCCAGATCATCAGCTAAGATTTATTCACAAGATTTGTTCTATCCATTTTGGCTTCTTCCCAGTCAACTGTCATTGACTCCTTGGACCCCCCTGGAGCACTGTGACACCATCCTGGCTCATACTCCACTCCCACCCACCCCCTACCTACTATTTCCTACTTGGTATTGTTTCTAACCCACTAAGTCTTAATCCCTTTCCCTGTGGTTACCTCACTAGCTCCATGCTAGAGTCCATGCCTCTCTACTTGCTTTTGGATCTCAAAGTGATCCAAATGATATTAATATAAATACACCAAATATATAAAATACCATCCCTGTGACACGGACATGGAATTCTTACCAAATATTTATGTTCTCACCTAACTTGCCTGGCTACCTTGCAACTGGACAGAGCCAGAACTGACTCGATCTGGGCAATGGACTGTCAGCAAATGTGACTGGTTATGGGCTGAGACCATGACAAGTTGCTTTGGTACTCTTAGCATCCTAGCCTCCTCCTGTCATGCTCTGGGACAATAAGACAACAGCAGACTGCTTCCCTTTCTTTTCCAGCTTCCGTATATCACGCAGGCACTTCTCTCTGGGGAAATCGGATTCAAACTCTGTTCACAAGACAAAGTGGGAAATAGAGTTTCCAAGATTCCACCCCTGGGATAGAGGAGAGAGCTCAGAAGGGCACACACAGTGTGTATACCCACTAAAAATATTGCCCACGAGTGATATATTTTCTTACAAACAGAAGAAGAGGTCCAAGCTTATTCCTGTAATAACAGCACTCCCCTGCACCTGCATACCACATTTCCTCGAGTAGGTAAAGAATAGTGTGATGTTATAACAAATGAGCCAGGAACTCACAGCAAAGAATATTTCCTCAGGAGATTGCTGTTGAGGCAGGAAATAAATGTTGACAACAATTATACTGGCATATCTGGAAACACATCTTTAAGTTTCCTGCCCCAGCTCCATAGCAACATGAAAAGCATGTTTTCAATACATGCTAATCAAATCAAATAAAAGGTAATGATCGTACTTTAAACATAAGAGTGCAAGCTCTGTTTATCTTCTGTACAGTATATTTTGGGTCTCAGGAGTGAGATCATTTGCGATTCTGTCAAAATAGGTAGAATCAGATTAATCTTAATTTAGTTTCTGAACTAAACACTGGAATTGATTCCTTCTACATACTTCAGAGCAATTTTTTACTGTAACGTGTAAGCATCCATGTGCCCTCAGCCACCACCCTTAGTGTTAGCCGTTTCAGTAATAATAGAACGGGCTGTTCACTCATTATAAGGTGATAGGAATGTAATCAGTCACTTTTAGGTCTGCATTGCACTCCTTCGGGCTTTGAAGAGGTAGCAGAGTGAAGGTCGCCTTCATGTTTTTCTCCTTTCAAAGGAATATTCAGCAATTTACCTGGTATTATGTTTGTATGATCCATATCTGAGTATGGCCCTTCCTTATGTTAATTTAAACAGTTCTTTGCACGTCCATGTTACCCTCATCCTGGACACAGGAGGGAATGCAGGGGATGGTATCAGACCGTTTGGGTTTGAATCTGTCTTAACCACTGCTAGCCATGTGACCTTGAGCACAATCCTTAATCCTTTACCTTGGTTTCTTCACCTGTTAAATGGGAATAATAGTACCTGTCTCAAGAGGATTGCTGTGATTATTAAATGAAATAACACCTCTATGGCACTGAGAACAGTGTCAAGCACGTAGTAAGAGCTCCATAGTATTAGCAATGAGTATTGTTCAGCGACATATTTCTCCCAGAGGCCTAATCATAACTGGTGTACCCTCTATTTGAAGCTTTCTTATTCCCTACAGAGTCAGGGGCTGTAAGAATCTCTCTGTGCATCATGGTGTGAGATTTGTTTGCCTGGTAATTTGAATCACACAATGATTGCCAGGACCCATTATTTGATCTTAAAAGTAAATAAAAGAATCTCATTTATAGTCGCATCAAAAACAGTAAAAGGTTAGGAATGTTTAACCATTGAAGTGAAAGTCAGTACCCTGAAAACTATAAGACCTTAATGAAACAAATGGAAGAAGACACAAATAAATGGAAAGGTATCCTTTCTGTGTTTATGGATTGGAAGATTTAATACTGTCAAAATGTCCATACCACCCAAAGCCATCTCTAGATTCAGTGCAATCCCTATCAAGATTCCAAAGGCATTTTTATAGAAGTAGAAAAAGCAATCCTAAAATCTATGTGGAATCACAGAAGGCCCCACAGAGCCAAAGCAACTCTGAGAAAGAAGAACAAAGCAGGAAGCATCATACTTCGTGATTTCTGATGTATCCTAGCAGTCCTCTTGGGCAGAAAGTGCTTGGGAAGCCCTCTGCGAGCTGGATCATTTTCCCACACAAAATAGAAGTCGAAGGCTCACTGACGCACACGCAGTGTCCCAGACATGGTGGGCTCTCTTGCTCCCCCGTGGCTTGACCTGTGCTGCTCCTCCGTCCGCACTGCCCTTCATCCATTTTCCATCCTGATAACTCCTACTTCTCCTTGAAGACACAGGCTAAACATTGCCTCCTGTGAGAAGCATTTGCTAAAATGCCACTACACACCATCTCTACTGGACAACCTAGTACCCAGTTCTTTGAGCGAGCCATCAGTGTCCTTCCCCTGGGTCTCCGTGCACTCCTCTGCTCTTGCATTTATTTACTGGTTTCACATCATTTTCTTGTCTCTGTCCATCAGCAGCCTATCCATTCTTCCAGTGCAAGAACTTGTGCCTTTATTGCCTGCAGATGGAAGCATGGTTTTGTGGAACAAAGTAGAATGTCAGTAATTATTCATGAATGAATGAATCAACATATGTCTACCAAACACATCATTCCTTTATCTGGATTTGTCCATATCAGAGGAGGGGGATGCATGATCGAAGCTATGAAGAATGTATAATCCTAATTATGGTGAGAGGGCACAGACCCGTGAAAATGAAGAAGTGAAAGCTACTGTGTCAGCAACTGTTGCAATATGGCTACGTGATACGCAGCCTCAGAAATCTCCGTGATACAAAACGGCAAGCATAATTTTAACTGAAAGTATGTTGTGCTGGTCAGAATCAGGATTCACTCCCAGCTGGATTCAGATCTGACCTCCCAGCATCTGGCCGGGTCGTGATCTTCTCATGGGGCATGACTGGAGTGCAAGAAGGCAGCCAAATCACCAACAGACACTTAGGCTTCTGTTCACATTCCATTGACCAATGCAAGTCCCATGGCCAAGAACGGCATCCAGGGAGGGAGGGAATAGTGTTTTCCACCCATGGTAGGAGAGGTAGGGAATGAGTAATTTGCTGAATGATAAATTATCATGCAGAGTATCAGAATATCCATTCTAAATGCTTGGTGAAGCCACTAAGTGCTCCACGCGTACGGGTGAGAGAAAGAGTTGAGCTAGGGCTTTAAAAATGGGTAATAGTGCATGAGACTGAGTGGGAGAAGGGCTACATTCTGGAGTGGAGGACCTGAAGGAGCCCGAGGTGCAGAGGTGGGGCGTCCATAGCACAGGTCAGTGTGTTGAAGATCAGCTGGATGCTCTTAGAAGGGGGCCAGAAGGATAGACCACAGAAGCTCGCATTTCTCCTTCAGCCTTTGTTTAGCTATTGAACTGTGTGGAGCAAGTAGGTGACAGGACTCCCGACACTGTACCTCTTTGCTCACGTTGCCTTTGCGGTCTCCCCACCCCCATACAAGAATGGGACTAGCTCAGGCTGGCTTGGCAAAGTAGAATAACCGGGAAAGTCAGTAGGTCAGGACAGAAAAATGGAGGCTCTCAGCGAGTCACGCATGGCCACATCACATCCCATAAGTCTAATGAGAATAGCATACATGTTGTTAAAAACTGGATTCAGAACTCACACAGTCACCACTGGGACCTAGGATCCCTGCCGTACCATGAGCATCGCTGTCTCCTTGGTCCCTCAGCAGGGACGGATCGCCTGCTTGGTTGAGCAGAGGCCACGTGTCCATATCCTGGCTGTAGGGCCTGCTGGCAAATCAAGTATCTGGCGCTTACAGCATTTATACTGAGAGATAAGGCCCCGATTCCCATTAATAAGGCAGAAAGGTCTCCCAGAACGGGAAGTGGCTTAGAAGCTGGTAGTCAAAACAAATACGCACTGACCTCCACCCCTGACAGCTTTCCCACACCTTTTTTTTTTTTTAAACTATTCATATACCCCTGGACCGGCTGGAGCAGGACTCTGGCACGGCCCAGCCTCACACCTTCTTCCTCTGAGACCCCAGAGCAATTTGTGTTAGAGCTAGCTAGTCCTCAGCTGTCTGTCTCCTGCATCTCCAGCCAGCTGGTAAGCAGTGCGGGGGCAGTGACCCTGGGTTATCTTTCTGTGAACCCAAAATGCCTAGCTCAGGTGGCTGTTCGTACACAGCCGCCGAGACTTGTATTCATTGCTAAAAGCAGTGAGCGCTGAGAAACGGAGGAGGTGCTCAGATTATGATGTCCTAATATGATAACGTTTTAGGCTTGCGGTAAGAAAGGTCTGAACTGGGGGTTGAGGTGGAAGGGAAGAGACAGATGGCAGGCATTAAGACAGCAGAGCGCTCCAGCTGACGGCACCCGGGGGAGATCCGACAGCACACGTGTCTTCCCGGCCTCTGCTGCCGGCTCTTGAGTAGCTTGGAATGGGCCATGGTGGGAATATTTACAGCACAGATCCTGCAAATGCTAAGAATCTGGACTTTATTTCTTTTCGGGGAGCCAGTTGTTAAAAATTTACCAGGCTGCCACTTCACTAAGGAAAAGGAAAGGCTCCCTTGTACATCTTTCACTTTTGAAAGTAATATTCAGCAATTTAAACCCTATAGCATGTATGTTATCCAGATTTTGACTATAACTCTTTCTGATGCGGATCTTTAGATATGAATAATTTTTTAATGTTTGTTTTTGAGAGAGACGGAACATGAGTGGGGGAGGGGCAGAGAAAGAGAGAGACCCAGAATCCAAAGCAGGCTCCAGGCTCTGAGCCCTGCAAGGGGCTCAAACTCACAAACTGCGAGATCATGACCTGAGCCAAAGTAGGACACTTCACTGAACCACCCAGGTGGCCCTAGATATGAATAATTTTATGTGCCTGTAAAGAAGCAGTAGGAGAAAGCATGAGAGGAATAGGAGAGTTTATATATTTATAATTTGATAAGTAGACCTTTTGGGTTTGTTTTTTCTTTTCAAATGTGTATTTATATTCCATTTAGGTAACATACAGTGCAATATTGACTTCAGGAGTAGAACCCATTGATTCATCACTTCCGAACAACACCCAGTGCTCATCACAACAAGTACCCTCCTTTGGGGTTAGTTTTTAAGATATTTCGAGCATAACCTACATGATTTAATTTATGGGAGATAGCTAGGTAATAATGACACAGAAAAAGAACAGAAGAACAGCTAAGAGCAAATTCCTAGCTCAGTCTTCATCTGCTGCCCTTTCATCCCACTTGACTAGACAGCTTCTGTCATTAATATGGGTATTCGTGCCTCACAAGGGAGAAGAGAGAAACCATTTAATTCTGGGGGCAAAGGACAGCCAAGGCCCTGCACCTTCAAGGGAACATTGGTGTAAGACAATGGCAAACAACTCCCCTCAAGTAGAAACTAACATATTCCTCTCTATTTGAACTGCATGATCCTGTTAACAGCTTTATAACCTTCTTGTTCAAATGTTAATGAAATGCTCTTCAGCCTGGCTCACAGTCAGACCTGCTCAGTGAAAGCCTGTCTGCTAACTGGTGGCACCCTGCTGTGTTATTCTCACGGGGCTGGGCGGACCCTTGTTGCCCTATGTCTGTCAAAGGGAACAATGCAGAGGGGTCTCCAAAGGACTGTTTGGGCCAATGTTAAGTGACAGAGGGTCAGTGTTTCCCTTTGTGAAATGAAGGACGCTTGCACTTAAAAGTCTTTAAGAAGAAATATTGAGGGCAATTTCTGTAGAAACTTAAAATTAAATGTGGGGTTTTTTTTTTCCTATTGTGCTGCATCTGGTTTCTGTAGAATGAATCTTGTTGATGCCAGTTTCAAGGTTGCTATTCTTTGTGCTTTTAAACCAAGGTCAAGCTAGAGGCAGCTCAGAGGCCTTGAGATTGTCATTGACAAGGAAAATAGAAGCTTTATAGCTAGAGCACTAATTAATCACTTCTAGAATAATAGAAATAGGAAAAAATATATACACAAATTTTGAATGTCGACAGCTAATAGAAAATTTACTTTGTGATCTTATGCATGTAATTATGTGCATATCAACATGCTTTACAACACATTATAATATATGCTCTGTAACTAGATAAGTTTAGGGGGGAAATATATAGTCTATACTACAATAGCTTTCCAAATTACTGTTGTAGTCAAGGCTGCCCTTCAAGAAGTCCGGGTTTCAGAGTTAACCGTCTCAATTAAAATAGAGCTTTAACCCTTAAATATGGAGAACAAACAGAGGGTGGCCCAAGGGGTTGTGGGAGGGGGGGATGGGCCAAGTGGTTAAGGGACTTAACGAATTTACTCCTGAAATCATTGTTGCACCGTATGCTAACTAACTTGGATGTAAATTAAAAAATAAATTAGTAATAAAAATAAAATAAAATATAGCTCTATATTACTACTGAATTTACTGGATTTCAGTGTCTCCTAAGTAACTTAAGACAAAGAATGCTACTGATCACGTTTATCTTCATTTACAAAATATATAGCAGTTAACACTGAAAAAAAATTATAAATCAGCCACCAACAAAGCGTTAACACTGGAAGAATTTGAATAAAAAGCATTTCTCGAAATTAAGGTTTAAATTCAAAACTTGTGCATGAAAATGAATTTGTTTCAATGTCAGAGTTTACTCAGTCTGGCCAGTTTCACAGCTGTAATGAGCACCTACCATGTGCCAGATGTTGTGAGATAAATTTACCATAGACAAAAAGTATATTTCAGATAGTCTTCTGAAATATTTCACATAGTGCAGTGTTTTTTTATAT